>NW_024872185.1:0-25341 GCF_019054845.1 Dipodomys spectabilis
ACAAATTCAAACATTTAACCTTGAAATTATGCAATTCACACACATACACACACATATGCAGATATATATTTTGCACACTATACATTTGAACAATAAATATTACATATTTATAAATGTGTATGTATATACTCATAAAATAATAGAACAATTGGTAAACAATAATAAATTTAAAGAGAGACCAAATTTATGCAACTTGTATTACAGTATTTCTTTAATCTGGTTGCTGTAACTCACTATTGCTAATCACTTACAGCATTGTGTTTTATTATGTGTATGAACAGAAAACAAAACCTTCTAAGATTCTTCTTTTAATTAAGAAGCAAAGGCTCTATCCCTACTAATGAATTCAGTCATTGAAAAGTAATTGTATCATGAAGTTCCGGCCTAATGAGTATACTAATTCACAAATTGATTCATAATTTGATCGAACATTTGGGAGATGAAGAAAAGAAGTGAAGAAAACATGTCACGGCATTTTTTTCTAAGGGAGCTTCTTCTCTCTCTTTACTTCTGCCTCTCTTGCTCTTCCTTTCCTTCTCCCTCACCATTTCCCTCTTTCTCTTTCTTCTCCTCTTTCTACCTCCTTTCTGTTCTATACGTGTGTAGTTCTGAACTCCCAAGCCTTCTGCCATGTTTTCCTGCCTCACTGCACATAGATCCTAGAGATACATGCACTTACTGACAGTACAACAGTAACTCTGAAGCTATGAGCCAAAATAATTTTTTTCTCTTTTAAAACTGTTTCTCATAAGTATTTCTCACAGTAATGAAAAGTCTGAAGAACAGAGTAGAATTTGTGTACCTGTGCTAAAAAATGCCTTGGAAAGTTTCTCCCTCAGATAAAGTATGCATATAGGAAATTGTTGGTAGACAATCATAGCTAGAGAAAATGTGACTTTGTATGTACCATAAGCAAGAAAATAGATACATAAAAACATTGATATTACAGTACTAATAGTTTTTTACAACCAGGTTCCAGGGCTCCAACCTGCATTTTTAGCTATTCAGGAGGCTGAGATCTAAAGATTGCAGGTGGAATCCAGCCAGGCATCGAAAATTTGTGATAGTCTTATTTGCAATAAATCACAGTAAGAGCCAGACGTGGTGCTATAACTCAATTGGTAGAGCACTAGTCTTGAGCAGAAAAGTTCAAATACAGTGCCCAGGACCAGCATTTAAGCCCTAGAACAATTCATCAAACCATCAGTTAATCAATGAATAGAAGTTTATTCCATAAGGCAGCAGAGTGAAGTTGTCTGATAAAAATAGCTTTATAGAAATATTAACTAATAGTTTTTTTAGAAGTAGAATTTTGACAGCAGTGCATATATGTGATGAAACTTGTGGAAATTAATTGGCAAGGTAGCAAAAATACTCTTGAGTGCAGATCTGACACACTACATGTACGAGTCACAGGAATTAGTGGCAACCTAAGAAAGCTGGCTCCATATTTCTGTCTGTATCTGAAAAATTATAGACTGAAATTTCAAGTCAGCAAACATAGCAAGCAATTTGCCTGGAAACCTACCTCTTCAGGAGGCAGAGAGTAGGAGGTTCTTGGTTCAAATCTAGTGGGAACAAAACAATTCAGTGAAATTTTTTTTCAACTTAACTAACAAAATTTCAGGTTGGAGGTATAGTTCAATGGGTAGAATTCCAGCTATCAGACCAGGGGCCCAGACACACCACAAAGAGTGAAGTAAAAAAAACCCACAAATCACAAACTGATAAAATATTAGGTTTTTGGAACAAAGTGAATCTGGCTTTAGAGAAATTACATTTGAGGAACATGTAGCATATGTGAATCAAATTATAAATGTGTTTGAAAATATGTGTCTGAAACTCATGTGAAAGCAGCCCACACATGTAGTAACTTTCAGGTTCTAGCAACACCTAAACTTGATGACATGGATTTAACACAAAGGAGAATTATTGTACAGCACACTGTTCCAACATGGATACTTATCATAGTTCAATGTTATATCTTTCATTAATTTTATGCATTTTTTACATTCTTTTTTGTTGTGGATGTTTTAGGTGACTATACTGAGTTTGGAACCCTGGGACTCATGTTTGTTTAGCTTTTTATTGCTCAGAGTTGTCATTCTTCCACTTGAAACACATTTACCTTCCTTCCTTCCTTCCATCTTTCCTTCCTTCTTTCCTTCATTCCTTCCTTTCTTCCTTCCTTCTTTTCCACCTCCTGCCTTCCTTTCCTTCCTCCCTCCCTCTCTCCCCTTTCCCCATCTTTATCTATTTGACTCAGTCTTTCTTTCTTTTTCCATTCTTTTTTTTTCTTTCTTTCCTTCTTCCTTTTTCTGTATCTCTCATTTGTCTGTTCAAACTGGATTTAAAACATGGTGCTCAATATTCACCATCAAAAGTAGCTAGAACTTGAGGTGTGACCAACTGGTACCTGTCTTACATTCCTTAATAGTGAGAAGCTATTCTGTGTCTCCCAAAGGAATATTTCTTATCAGTGAACCTGATGTGTGCAAATAGACCTACTTTTCCAGTTCTTAGGAGAAGGGAACAACAATAATTCTCTTGTGTTATACTAAATCAACAGGGCTCATATTAATTAATATTTTAGACACTTAGTTGCTTGGATTAAGGCCAATATTCTACACAATCTTTTCTTTGATCAAAACAGGAAGTAAGTAAAGTCATGGGAAATGATAAGGAAAAGATTCGAAGAATTATACCGTGAATTATTTGAGAAGTTATACACATAAAAGGAATAAGGGAGACCTAGATTTGGGAATTATATTGTTCATAAATATAACAACTGGAATTAGTAGAAAAATTGAAAGTAGGATTTCATAAAAAGAATGTAAGGTGATGAACAGGAGGCTTACAGTTACATTAGAAAGGTAATAAGTACATTTCTTTTATACTGTCACCCCCCTCTATTTATTTTTCCTTCTCACCCCTCCCCACTCCCATCTCTGCCAAATTGTAAAGTTCATTCCAAGATAGTGTCATAGTGTCTAGTGGGTATCATTGTTGCATTAGGTCGTTCTTTGTCCAGCTGTTTCTGTTTCCCTTTCCTATGAGAGTAGGATTTAAATATCATATATTTAAGGTAGAATTATAGAAGGGAGCACTGGAACAAATATAGGAAAATAATTTATATAGGCTAAAAAGATACACACTGCTTTGCAATACATGCTAAAGAAAATAAAGCAGGAAGCATAAATAACTCTCTCAAGATTTAAATATGAAAAAAATCTTGAAGGTTGTGGATAAAGGAATAGGAAACTCATGATATACTACACAGTTAATAGGAATATTACTGATAGGTGATATGGGATAGAATATCTAACAAAAACGGGTGAGGTAGCAATGGTTTCATAAGTAGGAAGAAGGGAATTTTAGTAGTTGGCTTCTAAGTATGGATTTTTTTTAAGTTTTGGATAGATGATTTATTCGTTGTATTTTAAATGTTTTTTTTCTTTCATACATTAGTTTCTAACGCAATTAAAAGATTATTTCTTTGTTGCTTTGTATGTCCCTCCCCCACAGTATAATCCCTACTTTCACTGTATTTGATGTCAGTATAATTTGTGGAGGGGAAGGGGAAAAACAAGTAGTTTAAATAAGGATACAGGTGGACCTGTTTCAACAATGAGAAGTACAAATTGTCATGTTGAAAACGAACTTTACAACTTGTTGGGGGAGGATTAGGTGGGAGGGAGGGAGGATGGGAAGGGATGGGAAAGGTAAACATAGGAGGAGGCTACAATACTTGATAAGAAATGTACTCACTATCTTGCCTATGTAATTGTAACCCCTCTGTACAGTATTTTCACAATAAAAAAAATTTAAAAAAAAGAAATTCCAAAAGAGTAGGCTATAAGCTGGATGTCTTAAGTCCCAACATCAATATTATAAGCAGGTATGATTAAGATAGAATATATATCTGAAACAACAGAACTGTATTGTGTCATAGCTCTGAAGCCTATACTTTTTAGATCACAAGACTGACAGAGCCATGTTGTCTCTAAAGATGATAGAAAGAATCAGTTATCACCTACTCGCGCAATTTAGGCCCGTGACTTAAATCAGAATAAATTCAATCTTTATAGGACATAATTATATGTACACTTCTTTGAGTGCCCTTTTATTGATACTGTTGTTTTTAGAAAGACTAATTATCAGGTTTAAGGACTACCTAACTCTAGTATAACCTCATATCAACTAATTTCTAATCGCAGTTGAGAACATAATCAGGAATATTAGTTTTTATGATTTATTGTGTGAATATTGGGGCTTAACCCCAAACAAGTGCCGATTAATGGATGTGAAAAGCATATAAAAGTTAGGGAAAAGAGGATGAAAAATTCACGTCTTTTTTGTTGTTGTTGTTTTTTGCTTTTCAAAGTCAGTACATTAAATAAATCCTAAGTATGAAAAACCCAGCAGGTTTTTTTCCTATCTTCTTGGCCAGATATATCCAGCTTGGTAATAACATGAGATTTCAAATTATTCCACTACCTGAATGGTGAATATCTGTATCTATCACATACACTTGTACATCTTTACATAGACTCAAGATGGGAAAATTACACTAAAATGAGTACAGTTAACAGACAAATGGACAAATATAGACCAGTAAAAAGCATGCATATAACGTGTGTTATGTGTGGAGTAAAAATATGTAGTGATATAAGCAATGACAAGAAAGAGCTTGAAAATATATGACAACCTTAAAACTGTCTTCAGGCATACAGGAACAAAATAGCCACATCGACTGGGATAAAATTGGTGTGAATTGTACTGAGCAGCATTTGGATTTTAAATATCTTAGAACCAGTGGCTGGGAAAACCTAAAATATTAAGTAACACTGCTTGGTACTAAATATTTAGAAAAAAGTCCCTATCTCCAGATAACGTCCATTTCAAGGGCTGCTTTTATCCAGGAAGAGAGATATTTTTTATAGGCCATGAGTCCCAGGCACATCATTTCTAATAAGAATATTGCACAGATAACGTTCTAATATCTAATCCATCCCCAGCACATATTTACTATGGGTCTTTATTAGTTGGACCCTGGCTTTAATATACCATATGAAGTGTAACCTCAGTAATTTGGCATTTAAATTGTCTTTCTTTGGGGAAGTTTATGTTCCTTTCTAAAATATTCTTTTATAGCTGCTTAGCTGTCAGATGAGCTACTCATTTTCTCAGTATAAACTGAGTTAATATTCAAGGGTCATTTATCATTTAAAATTTTATATAATGAGCAAATGATGAAAATATTTACTAACTATATGCCTTCCAACATCCTAGTGTACACATTTACTTAAATCTTAAGAATCAATATGTTCAGCAGTGATCGTGTAATGTTTACATGGGAAGTAAATTTTGGCTATTTTTTTAAATTATCCCATGATAATGATTACCATCATGGCTTATATGACAAGTATAATCTTATGTGAGATGCCTTTAAAGTGCGGCAGCTCATGGCCCTGTCAATCACTACCTTCTAGCAGATTTCCTTTTAAGAAATTTACTTTTTAACTTGATGCTAATTTCTTTTGCCTGCAGTCTGAGCTGTTCAGGAAGCTGACACTAGAGGATTTTTGACTTCAAGCGAGCTCAAGCAGAAAGGTTTTCCAAATTCTAATTAACCAGTAAAAAACAAAAAAACAGAAACTAATACTAAAAATTACTACCCAAAATAAAACACGCTAGAGTATATATTAAATTTATCAAGTAATCTGAACATATGCAAAAATAAATAAATGGGTCAGTGCATAGTCAGTTTGGGTAAGGTATAAAGACAATATCTTTACTTCAAGATGTAAACTTATTTCATCTTCCTATCTCAACTCAAATCTTACAAACTAGATTTGAAAGCAGGTAAGAGAAAAAAACAGACCATCTCCAGAAAACAACAGAAATTTAGAATAGTTTGGGTTAGAATTTTATAAGAAGAATTCTGTGAGAGGGGCATGGCATTGATGAAAATATATGCACTGTCTTAATGTACAAATATGTTGGAAAAAAGTTATGGATTGAGGGCTTTGAAAATGACATATTCCAAATAACGCTGATAATTAGAAGTAATCAGTAAATTCTGAAACACATAAAATCACAAAATATTAGTTCTTTTATTTTTGTTTTGTTCCAACGCTGGGTTTAAACTCAGGGTCTGGGCAGCATCCTTGAGCTTTATCTATTCAAAGGCATTGCTCTTTCACTTGAACCATACATTTACTTCAGGCATTATTGTTTGTTACTTGTAGATAAGTGACTCAGAAGTTATCTAGGCCATGCTGGCTTTGAACTTCAATCTTTCAGATGACATCTTCCTGAATAGCTAGGATTACAGTCATGAGCCACAAGTGATTGACTCCCAGGTCTATTGTTATACATGCCTTTCAACTTCTGAAATTCTCTAAAATTTAATATTGTAATTATGTTTAAAGATTAATATTTTAGAAAGACTAATAATTGCTGTGATTTTTAACTGTGCTCCTTATGTTCATTTCTGTTTAGAAAAATACTAAAGTTTCTGGGCCCTACCTTTTTGGGATTCTGATTAAGTAATGCTTTGGTGAGACCTAGTACCAAGAAGTTTGGGATGTACTCTATGTGGTTCTAGTGAATGATCAAGTGCAAGGACAGAAGAAGGAGAGCTATTCAATAATTATACCTACATTCTCAGTGATGACTATGGAAGTTAAAAATAGGTCATTAAACAATCTAAAAATATAATAATAATAGACAAAGATTAGTATATTCATCAAACAGTTATATGAATATATGAAATGAGCCTCATTATTTTTCTTTATTTATTGTATGAATTCAAATTAAAATGAGAAATTTTATTATTAACTCATTAAAATATTAGGGAGAAATGATTCTCATTGTTGTCTAAAATATGAAAACTATCTGTTCTCTCCTATTATTAGTAAGAATGCAATATGTTGTATAGCATCAGGCCCAAAGAAACATTGGTCCCATTGTTTCCCTTATTTGCAATAACTAGTATATGTCTGAGTCAAGCTGAAAAGGTCAAATAAGTTGATGTTAGGGAAATGGACCCTAAGAATGTATTCAAATGTTTTTTTTTTAATTTCATGCTAGTTTCTAACACATTTATAAGATTATTTCTTTGTTGATTTCTATGTCCCTCCCCCACGGTATAGCCCCTGCTTTTACTATATTTGATGTTGGTATAATTTGTGGAGGGGAAGGGAAAAAAACAAATCGTTTAAATAGGGATGTAGGTGGACCCATTGCAACAATGAGACCTACAAGTCATTATGTCGAAAACGAACTTTACAACTTTGGAGTGGGGGAGAGAGGAGGGTTGGGTGAGGGGTATGGGGGGAGGACGGGATGGGAAGGGGAAACAAAGGAGGAGGCTACAATGCTTGATAAGAAGTGTACTTATTATCTTGCCCATGTAATTTTAACCCTCTGTACAGTACTTTCACAATAAAAAATTATTAAATAAAAGTTAAAGTTCCCTGTCCAGGACAACAAAAGAGGTGGGAACGATGCTCAAAAACACATGTACTCATTACCTTACTCCTGTAACTGTAAACCCTCTGTACACTATCTTTACAATAACAATTTTAAGAATTCTTATGAAATCTAATTTAAACAATGATATAAGAAAATTTTTTTAAATATATTTGTGACTGTTTAGAACAATCCTAATATTTGCTAAAATATAAAAATATAAATATTCCTTCAGCCAATGTTCAGGATGAAAACTCTTATACTATGGAATGTTACTGACTGAGCAACAGATGATTGTGGACAGTCATTACACAAAGGAAATTACAAATCCATTAACCTATGTATGAAACCACAATCACATATATGTATGAATAATTTTATACATAAAACAAACATATTGAATTTAAAAATAGCTATTTTCATAGGGGTTTTAGAAAAGGGAAAACGCAAGAAATGGAGATGAGACCAGAGTTGTAGATTTCGGAGGCATTGACAATATTATGATAGTTATAACAAAGAGAAAACCTTGTGATTCGGGTAGCAAAATAATTTCTATATATTCTAGTGGCCTTTGATATGTTTTTCAAACCCACACAACTTTAAACAAAATTTGAGGTTTATATATGCTACATATTTTTAAATGATGTCAGACAAAATATCCCATCTACACTCTTTAAGGTCAAAATTTGTTTTCTGTTGATGGACTAGGACTGACACGTAGACGTGATTTGAATTTAATAAGTAATTGTTACTGAATGCATGAGTGATTAAATGAATTTTAAAAAACTGATATGAATTTATAATTTCTTAGGTTCTATTCTATAATTCATAAGAAGTTGAGATAAAATCCACTCAATTAATATTCAACACAGTAAAATAATCAATTAAAATACAGAAATAAGTGCCAGTAAATGAAAACTATTTAATCTAGAACTTGTTAAACAGACAGCTATACTTAATGAATAAAAGTATAGATTTTTACTTGTCAATAATATAATCACTTTTGTTATGTATTTCAAAGCTTCTAGAATATTATACACCCAAAATATGACATTTTTCCCTTGATATAGACAACTATATACCTTTTTACAGCATTCCTTAACCTACCTGGTTTTAATTTATTAATCTAACTAATAGAAATGCTTCCGTTCTGCTTCTCTGTCAATATGTAATGGTTGTACTACTAAGGAATAAATGGATGTGAATAATTTAGGTGAGGGTCTTGTGTGTGTGTGTGCGTGTGTGTGTGTGTGTGTGCGCACACTCATGTACACGTGCACATGTGTGAATGTTTGTTTGTGTGTAATTGAATAAATAGAGAAAATGAAAATAATAAAAGTAAAATTTAGGACTGACAGCTTTCTACTTAATTATCCTGCACCTTTATGAAAATGTGAAATGTCAATACATCTTAATGACATTTAGAAATTGGAAGGATGAATTAAACAGTTCACTGGGTCATTTTTGGTTTAGAATTCACATTTGTGCCCCAGTAATGAATATATAAGCAGTCTGACCACTCCTCTGTAGGAAAATGTGATCACATGGTCTCATATATGTAATTCATACTGTGCTCAGAATGCATATGCAAGTTCCTGTCATTTGTTTAATCTGAGAAAGGTGACATTTTGCTATATGGTTTAAATTACAAAATCTTACCTCACTGGTAGAAGTGAATAGATCATTTGCCTGTAGGACCCATAAAAATCATTCTTGGTGTCAACTTGAGAAATTTGGGCTTGATACTCATGTTTCTCTTCCATGTCATAGAAGAAAAGCAACACTTTACATAAGAGAACCAAGATTGAGTCATGAGAAAATATGAAATATAACCCACTCCTGTCCTTAACAGATCCAGAAACTACATACTATAAAGCAGAATCATACTTTTTGTTGGTATATTTGGCCAAGATATGTATTTTAATTTTCCTTGAAAAAACATGGGCTAAAGATGAAGCTGAATGATACTCTTCAAACAATTTCCAGAATAAGAGAATTTAAGTTTAGAGGGTTTAGAATAAAATTTAAGTGCAGAATAGGACACTCTCTAATTCCTACTAAAATGTAATATTTGCTACATAACAGATTCTTATTTTTTGTAGCTATAAAATAAATACCAGCTTTACAATTTGAGAATAATATTTTGCTAGCATCAAGCCAAATTTACTAAAATGATTATTTCATTACTCTTATTTTTAATCAGAAATCTGTAGCAATAAGAATATTATGCACATATACATTATATAAATTATTACACATTTACCTATATAATTATGTAGTCATATGTGGTAACATCTACACTTTTATATATGTATATATACATATGCATATACATATATAGCAAATCACAATGAGGAAATCTGCAAGCTGTTATTTATCAAATAAATTCACTGTTTGAACTATGTATACTGTGAGGGGGCAAGCTTGTTTCTAAAATCCATCCTTTACAAATGATTAGGTCACCTGGCTTTTTGTTCTTAGCTGTCTTAACTATGTTATGCAATAGGCCTGGAAGTTAATAGGGTGCAACTTGATGGAAGCACATGTAAAAATTCATCATAACAGATGGGTTCTTTACATAAGAAATGGGAATAAAATTTGAATCAACCTCTTCAAGGGTACATGCTGCCTTGTGGTATAAATGTGGTAGACTTTTGGCAAATTCTAAGGAGCAGATAAACAAAAAAGTGTAAGTGCTTTTGCTGAAAGGATTTTCAAATATTTATCTTTATATTTTAATCTTTTGTGTGGGCCAAGAAATTAGGAGAGCGAGTCACCATCTACTTAGTTTCTTCCCCCTTTTCACCATTGTTGGTGGTGAGATTGACTTATTTAAATTCTAAGTATATTCAGGCAGCAGATTTTGCAAATTATTTAAAATTCCATGTGGTTGATGAAATCTATTTATTCTAGTAATCGTAATTCCACACCCACTTTACTCTGTTAGTAAAACCCATGGACATAGTCTTCATGATGGTAGTGATTTTTCTAAGTATTAATGACAATCAAGTAATTTAATCATCAATTAACTTTCATCTACCCTGTGGGCAGTATATCTGAAGCATACAAAAAAGGTATTTTGGGGGTATAAAAAACTTTAAACCTGAGGTACACACAAATTATTAGATAATACATGACCACCCCAATGGACTCCCCATAATAAACACATTTGAAACTCTTTCAAACAGTGTTAATACTATTTATTTTGCTGTTCTAAGTGTGTCACTGTTTTATCTCAAAATTTTGTTTTTAATGTCTTACTTTTATGTAATGGCATCAATTTGATATGTCATCTAGATGATTGTTACCCCTTTTGCCAATCTCCATCTATCTCAACCCCACATGTCCCCTCAAAATATGGCTGCTTTCACCTTCTTTTAACACAATTGTTATATAATAATGACATATAATAATGACATATAATAATGACATAAAATATCAGATTCTAAGCTCTGATTACCTAGATTCACATTTCTTTCTTAGTAAAATACTTTATTTCCCTTTTTGTTAACTGTGAATGAGTATCAAAAAGGCTCAATATGTGTGTGCATATGCTCATATAAAATGATGTTTGAAATAATGAGACAAAGGACAAAGTTGGTTTGAGATATCACAATGTTATTATGATGCCACAACTGCATTGTTATCTCAGAATGCATTTGTGATGTCACAATGCTCTTGAGCTCCCATTAAGTCAGTTTTGTTACAATACATTGGCATAGTGGATAGCAATTTTCATTAACTCAAAATTAATATATCAGTTAACAAAGGGATTGAGATGTCTGCAAAAGCATGTGTTTTCACAAATTTTATGAAGTGCTAACAGGTTTATGATGTCATTGTAATCTGATATCATATCATTATGATGACACTGTGATATCATTGTCCCACTGGTTTTTCACAAACCTATTACACATTAAAACATTTTAGAATGGCGGGGAGGGGGGACGCTGGGAAGGGATGTGAAGGGTAAACCAAAGGAGAAGGCTGCAATGCTTGGTAAGAAATGTACGCATTATCCTGCTCATGTAATTGTAACCCCTCTGTACAGTATGTTCACAAATAAAATTAAATTAAATTTAAAAAAAAACATTTTAGAAAAGTCATGGCCTTTGGGATTTACACTCCTTCTCTGAACTCCTATCCTCATTTTGAACTAGAAGCCATTGCAATTGTACACATGATTGTGATATTACAAAATTTTTGTGATATCACAAAACCAAAGATACATCATTATTGTGTGTTATCATAAACCCATTGTTATCACATTGCAGTTACGATATCATGATCACATTAAGACATTAGCAAACTATTATGAACTTTTAGCTTCTTTCAAAAAACAAATGTCCTTTCTGACATCACAATCCCTTTGTTTCCCATATTCTCATTGTGACTTCATGACAATTGAGATCAGACATGCCATTGTAACATCACACACTTTTTGACATCATCAGCAGTATGACAGCACATTGTCATCATGATACCATCAACTCATTTGTGACATCACAAAACTATATTTGCATCATAAGATTGTGACATCTCATTGACACTGTAACTATATAGACACATTGTGCATGCCTATTCTGTGATTTCATTCTATCAAATATGTCATGGGAGTTGATGTCAAATGCCATTGTGGCATTTGTGTTGATGCCAGAAGCCCATTTTGACCTCATTACCATTGTGATGTCACAATCCCTTTGTGACATCACATTGCCATGGTGACATTACTAACCCACGACATCACAAACCTGTCCTCATAACTTTTGTGACATGTAGCCATTGTGATATCTTAGGTCCTTTGTGAACTCATCAGTATTGGACCTCATAATATTTCAGGTATGATATGTCATATCAGAAATACACTGACATAATGAAAACTGTGTCATCAAACTGCCAGACATCATGACATGTGTCACATTGTGACTTCACAAACCTGTTAGGAGATCATCACATTTGTGACACCGCATGAGTTTGGAGATATCAGAGTCCTTTTGTGAATTCATATAGTCATTTTGAGTAAATGAAAATTGAGATCTAGAATGCCATTGTGACATTAAAACCCATTTTGACATCACAAAACTATTGTAACCTCATCTCCATTATGGCATCACCAATTAATTGTGGCATCAAAACAAGATTATGATGTGATTCTGTGCCATGACATTGCTGTTATAACACTATCACATTGTCATTCCCAAACCTATTAAGATCTTTTAGCACCTTTGAAAAAACACATGGCCTTCGTGACATCACAGTCTCTTTGTGCACCATTATCTTCATTGTGACCTAAGACAATTGAGACCAGACATGCCACTGTAATATCACAAACACTTTGTGGCATCATCACATGTGACATCAAATTGACTTTGTGACATCATCCATTCATCGGACATCAGCAAAGTACGACATCAAAGCATTAGGTTTTTACATTGTCTTTGTGATATCATACACACATTATAAATGCCTATGCATTGGTTTCATTTTATATCAAATTTGGCATGTGGGTTGACATCAGAAATCCATGTGACTCATAACCATTGTGACCTTACAATCACTATGTGAAATCACATGGCCATTGCAATATCACTAACTCACTGTGACATCACAAGTCTGTATTGTTCTTATATGCTGCCAAAGTGATGTCTAAGTCTATTTGTGACTCATAATCTGTTTTGACCTCATAATATTTCAGATATGACATGTGATAGCAGAAATCCACTCTGATATCATGACCGTTGTGACATCACACTGCCAGTCATATGAACCTTGTGTCACATTGTGACATCACCACATTGTTAGGAATTCATTGCATTTGTGACAACACATGTCCAAGGAAACATCTCGGTCTCTGTAAATTAATATACATATTGTGAATTAATGAGCTTTGATATCAGTAATTCCATTCTGACAAACCCAACCTAATTTGACCTCAGAAATTTATTTTGACCTTATCATCAATATGTCATCACCACCTAATTGTAACTTAAATACCTTACTATGATGTGATATTTTAAAATCATAATGACATTGCGATATCTCTGTAACATTGTGTTTTCACAAACCTATTATGACCTCAAAATAATTTAGAATATTCATGAACTTTGAAACATGGAGCTTCTGCTGAGAACTCACATCCTCATTGTGAACTAGTAAAATTGAAAGTGAACATTTAATTTCTATATTACAAACTTGTTGTGACATCACAAACCCCTTGTGATATCACATTACTATTCTGATATCAAAAACCAACTGTGACATAATGCTGTCTTGTCCTTAAAACATTAGTGACATGCTGCCATTTGATATCTTAGGACTTTTGTGAGCTCATAATCTGTTCTGGACCTCTTAACATTTCAGATATGTCATATGATATCATAAATGAACTGTGATATTATAACCTCTATGACATCCCACTGCCAGATTTCATATTGTGATATTGTATCACAAAACAGCTAGGACTTTATTACATTTGTTACAACACTTATCTCTGTAGACATTACAGTCTCTTTGTGAACTCATATACTCATTGTGAGTTAACGATTTTTATGTTTCAGCATGCCATTGTGACACCACCAACTTATTGTGATATCATAAATCTATTATGACTTCTTCATCATTATGGCATCACAAACTAGTTGTGATATTAAAATGTGATATTAAAACATTATTATCACATGATGTTGTTACTTAAACATTTCCATTGTGATACCCTTGTCTCGTATTTTCACAGCATGCTGTGGCTTCATAACATTTTAAGAAGTTCATTGACTTGGGACTTCAAGCTCCCTCTGTTAATTCATATCCTCATTGTTAAGTAGTAGCAATTGAAATTGGAGATATCATTGTGATATAACAACTCATAGTGATATCCCAAAAATTTGTAACATCAACACCACTGCAAGATCACAAACTCATTGTGACATCAGATTTCTGTTGTGACATCATGATCACGTGTCATCTCAAACATATGACCTCTTAGCACCTTTTGAAAAACACATGACCTTTGTGGCTTTGTGACATCACAATCCCTATCCATATCCTCATTGTGAACTAATGACAACTGAACCACACATGCCATTGTAATATCACAAGCCCTTTGTGACATCATGTCAACTGTGGCATCTAATTGTCATGAGACCATCAGCTCATTGTAATATCATAAAACAGCAATGGCACCATAATATTATGACATCACATAGTCATTGTGATATCATAGATACACTGAGAATGTCTATTGTGTGATTTCATTCTATTTCAAATGTGGCATATGTGTTATCAGAACCCCATTGTGACCTCATAACCATTGTGATATCACAATCCATTTGGGACTTCACATTGCCATGGTAATATCACTACCACAGTGTAACATCATAAAACTGTCCTCATAACATTGTGACATGCTTTAATCATGATATCTTAGGCCTTTTGTGAGATCGTAATCTCTTTTCAAGCTCATAATATTTCAGGTATGGCATATTTTATCAGAAATCAACTGTGACATCATGACTCCTTTGAAATCACACTTCCAGACATCAAGACCATTGTGTCATATTGCAACCTCACAAACCTTTTAGAATGTCATCACATTTGTGTTTAGAGACAGCCTATTTATTCTGAGTTAATGATAATTGAGATTTGGCACGTCTTTGTGACATCATCAACCCATTGAATCCTCACAAATCTACTGTGACCTCATCACCAATTTTGCATCACCAACTAATTGTGGCAACAAAATATTATTATGGAAGGAGGGCCAAGATGGCAACAGAACAGTCATGAATCACCACATCTCTCTCCAACCAGAGAGTTCAAGTTCCAACTGTTTACACAAAAAACCAACCGCAGCAAAATGTTTAACACTCAGAGAAAATAGAAGGTATAAAAAACAAAAGAGTTATATTTCAGAAGAGAAAAGCATGAAGACCTTCCGCCACCCATTGAGGGTGGTGCAATCCATGACAAACTGTGGCCATCCCAGCCCAGTGCTGCCAGTGAGCCCAAAGCCACTGTGGATCATCTGCAGAATGCCAGCGCAGTGGACTCCCAAAGTACTGGACCTGGTGATTTTAAACAGAGAATCCGTGGAGTTTGGAACCTGAACAAAGATCCTTCCCACACCCCTCATCGGCAGAGCAACTCCGCATCATCCCACTATGGCCAACCAGCATGACAGACATGGGGGGGGAAACCCCCAAAACAGGGGTCTGTCCAAAGAATGCCAGTACAGAGGACTCCCACGGGTTCAGTTCTAACCCCAAGATTACAAACAGATAGAATCACCGGATCTCAGAACCTGCATGAAGACCCTTCCCCCACCCCTTGCTGGTGGCACAACTCCATGCCATGCTCTAGCATGGTTCAGTCCGGAGTTGCCTGATGATTGTAATCAGAGCAATCTTGGAGCTTGGAACCTACACAAAACCATTCCTACACACCTCATGAGTGGAGCAGTCCTGCACCATCCCACCAAAACCATCGGTCCCCACAGCTTTGGGAGGAAACCCAAGAAATACAGAGGTCTATCCACAGAATTCCAGTGCAGAAGACACCCAAGATGCCAGTGCTAACCCAGACAGTGCAGAGAAAGAAACCTTGGAGTTCAGAACCTTCATGAAGACCCTACCCCGTTCCTTGAAAGCAGATGAGCTTCTCACCTTCCCACCAAAGCCCAACACCCCCAGGACTAGAATGCCCCATGCCATCGCAAAACAAGCCTATGGCCCGGACATGAACAGCATAAACAGGCACAGATGGTGTGAAAATAAGACCCTGATCCACCACTACCATGCGGCCCAGTTCACAATTATCTCAATGGAATTCAGAATATGGTAGCAATCAGTTTCCAACAGCACACAGAAACAGATGTGCCACAGCACTACTAAAGAGCTCCCTACCTGCTCTAGGATAAGTGAGCACTCCACAGACACAGCCTTTCTCCCAAGGGAGACCAGTGCTGGAGGTAACCCCCAAAGTCTGACCTGGATCCCTCCCCCTACCACCTGGATTACAGGCACTATTAAACTTGAGAAACATGCTAGCTCCCCATTAGCCTGTGTAGTAAAACCAGCCCACCAGGCTTGACCAAGTGTGCCCTAGGGAAGGAGATTAAAGGCTCGAGCTAGGAAGAGCACCCATGGGCAACAAGAGTCAGCAGAAGAAATCCAAACTGCATACACCAAGGAGGACATCCAGCACCACAGGTCCCATCTGAAACCAAATAGCCTGTCATAGTCTTAGGACAGGAGCCAGGGCCAGGCTTTGGGAATGAGTTCTTGAGCCCCATATCCCACCTGTCCTGAGTGAAGTGAGAAGTTGAATACATGCCTCAAAAAAGGGTGGAAAGTAGGGAAACACAGCCCTTGGGAACCATGTCCATGATGGTAAAAGATCTATGTATCCAGGGAGGTAGAACCAGAAGCACAAATCTCACCAGAGCCAAACCTATATATCGTGGGCTGTGGATTGGACAGCGCAGGGTACCATCACATGAGTATAGTCAGGAATTCCTAGCAGACTCCAGCAACTGGAGCCAAGAGCACCTATAGCAGGGAGCAGGAGCAGTCTAGGCTGCTTAGTCCTTGGTTGAAGATGAGAACTGCCTGTGATCTCCAGAAGACAGGTGAGAGTCCTATGTGCATCAGATTAGAACTTGGAGGTTGGCCTATCTCCCATCAGAACTGAGACCTGGTAAAGACAACCAGGTTGGTCCAGGAACCAACCAAGAACCAAGCCAACTCAGCCAGGTATTGACCAAAGCAGTCAAAGTTTGCAAAGGTTCTACAATAATCCCTGAAACCTCGTGCAAAAATCAAAGCAAAAAATTATAAAATTTATCAATAGCCAAGATACAAAGCCAAACCCAAATACCAACAGCCACACAGAAAAGAGCCCCAGTGAAATCAACACAGAAATGGAAGACAAATACTACATCCAAGATATTGTAGATACAATGATTCAAGAATTAAAGCAAGACAAAGATCAGAAATTTGAAGAATAAAGAAATGAATTATTAAAAGTGATACAGAATTTTCAAATGGAAGGTGCATCCAAAAATAGATGCAATACTCTGAGAATTAACATTAAAAAAATACAAAGAAGAATACTATATATTAATACAGGGAAAAATTCAAGAAGAGGATAGTATTGTTATCGATTTATACTCCCCAAAACTTGATGCAACCAAATATGTTTGGTAAATACTCTCAGACTTACAGAATAAACTAAACCTAGGAGATGTTAATACACCAAAGGACAGATCTACCAACTAGAGAATTGACAAAGAACCCTCTGAATTCAATGATGCCATATCTCTAGCAGAATTCATTGGTATCAATCGTGTTATCCATCCTACAACAATCAAGCAGCCCATGGAACTTTCTCCAAAATAGACCATATCATAATTCATAGAAAGAATTTAAGCAAGTAGAAAACATTACAGGATGGAATAGGAAAAACCCTAGGTCTCCTTGGCTCCGGCCGAAATTTTCTGAATAGAGACCCGGAAACACATCAAATCAAAGAAAGGTTGGACAAATGGGATTGCATGAAATTGCAGAGCTTCTGCATGGCAAAGGACATAGCTAGCAAGATCAATAGAAAACCTACGGATTGGGAGAAGAACTTCACTAGCGATACAACAAACAAGGGTCTCATAACTAAAATATATTTGGAACTCAAAAAACTAAATCTCCCAACAAGAAATCCTCAAAGAAACAACTGCCCAATAAATAAGTGGGCTAAAGACTTAAAGAGAAACTTCTCTGAAGAAGAAAGAAGGATGGCCAATAGACCCATGAAGACATACTCAACCTTCCTAGCATAAAAGAAATGCAAATCTAAATAACATTGAGATACCACATCATTACAGTTAGAATGGCAAAAATCAAGAACTGTAACAACAACAGATGATGGAGGGGATGTGGACAGAAGGGAACCTTATTTCATTGTTGGTGGGAGTGTAAACTTGTTCAACCACTTTAGAAAGAAGTATGGAGGTTCCTCAAAAGACTTCACATAGAGCTGTCCTATGACCCAGCAATCCCAGTTTTGGGCATTTACCCAAATGATCACAAACAAGACCACACTAAAGCCACCAGCACAACTATGTTTATTGCAGCATTATTTACCATAGCTAAGATATGGAACCAACCCAGATGCCCCTCAGTAGATGAATGGATCAGGAAAATGTGGTATATAAACACCATGGAATTCTGTGCCTCCATCAGAAAGAATGATATTTCCCCATTTGTTAGGAAATGGAAAGGCTTGGAAAAAATTATATTAAGTGAAGTAAGCCAAGCCCAAAGAAACATAGGTCCCATGGTTTCCCTTATTTGCAATATCTAGTATATGTATGAGTCAAGCAGAAAAGGTAAGATAATATGATGTTAGGAAAATGAACCCTTAGATATGTATTTAAATGTTTTTTTCATGCATTTGTTTCTAACGCATTTATGATTATTTCTTTGTTGGTTTGTATGTCCCTCCTCCACAGTATTCACTTTATTTCACTATATTTGATGTCGGTATAATTTGTGGAGGAGATGGGGAAAAACAAGTCGCTTAAGGATATAGGTGGACCCGTTGCAAGCAATGAGAAATACAAGTTGTCATGTCGAAAACGAACTTTACAACTTCGGTGCAGGGAGCGGGGGGTGGGGGGGAGAATTTCCTGGGGGACGAGAGGAGGCTGGTAAGGGATGTGAAGGGTAAACAGTGGAGGCTGCAATGCTTGATAAGAAATGTACTCATTATCTTGCCCATGTAATTGTAACCCCTCTGTACAGTATGTTCACAAAAAACAAAAAAAGAAAAAAAGAATTTAAGCAAGTAAACCTAGATGGACATAGTCCACTGTAAGCTATCTGACCATAGTGGAATCAAGACAGTTCTCAATAACAAAGCCCACCATAGAAATTAATCAAATATATGGAAATTGAACATGCACTTCTCAGCAACCCCTGTGTAACAGGAGAAATTAAAGAAGAAAATAAGGGCTGGGAAAGTGGCTCAGTGGTAGAGCGCTTGCCTTGCATATGTAAGGCCCTGGGTTCAATTCCTCAGCACCACATAAGCAAAAACAAAAAAGCCGGAAGTGGTGCTGTGGCTCAAGTGGTAGAGCACTAGCCTTAAGCTAAAGAGCTGAGGGACAGCGCTCTGGTCCAGAGTTCAGGCCCCACGACCGGACCCCTCCCCCCCAAAAAAAGAAGAAAATAAAAGTTTGTAAAATTCAATGAAAATGAATACAAATCACAAAAAAACCTGTGGGACACAGCAAAAGAAGGGTTGAGGGGCAAAATCTTCCTCTCAGTGCGTACATCAAAAAAATAGAGACAGATCAATTAAATAATGTCATGTTGCAACTAGAACTTCTATCAAAGCATGAACAAATTGGACCTAAAGGTACCAAATGGAGTGAGATAACCAAAATTAACAAAATTCACAGACCCTTAGCAAATCTCATAAAAAACAGAAGAGAACACATCCATATAAACAATTTCAGAGATGAAAATGGAAACATCAACACAGAAATAAGCAAGATTAAGGACATTATAAGGAAATACTTCTTATAACTTTATGCTAATAAGTTTGAGAATCTGGAAAAAATGAACAAATTTTACCTAATATGGACGTGCTCCAACTCAACAAGTTGACTTAAACCAACGTAATAAACTCAAAACAAGCATTGAAAGAGATAAAGCAATAACAGTCCTCCCACCCAAGGAAAGCACTGAACCAGATGAATTTACAAGGCCTTCAAAATAGAACTCACATGAATACTCCAACCTTTCAATGAAATTGAAAGTGAAAGTTCAGTACCAAACTCTATGAAACCATAATAAACCTCATCCCAAAACCAGGCATGGACTCATCAAAGAAAGAGAAATATAGAACCATTACTTGATGACTATCGATGAAAAATATCTAACCAAAATTTTGGCCAATCAGCTTCTACAATTCACCAAAGAATGATACACCACTATCAATAGGATTAATTTCAGGGATCCAAAGCTGTTTCAATATATACAAATCAATTAATGTAATACATCCTGTCAAAAAGAGAAAGATATGAACAAAGGGATTATGTCAATGGATGCAGGAAAAGCATTTGACAGGTTCCAACACTTCTTTATGATGAAAGTTCTGGAAAAACTAGGAATTCATTGAACATTCCTCAATATAATAAAGCCTGTGTCTGATTAACCTACAGAGAGGATTATACTTAACAGCAAAAAAAGTCATTTCCTTTAATAAAATGAGACAAGGATGTCCTCCACTTCTCTTTAATTACAAGGCGTAGAAAGATGTAAATATAAAAGGAATATAGGCAGAGAAAAATGAGGAAACACTCTGATTCTTTCCAGATGACATGATCTTGTATTTAAAACAAATCCTATGGTATCTACTCAGAAATTACTTGAGCTGATCAGAAATTTTGGCAAAGTAGCAGAATAAAAAAAATTAACCGTCAAAATCAATGGCTTTTCTATATGCCAACAATGAGAAGAGTACGGCTAAAATCAGGGGAAAAAAACAACTCCTTTTGTAATAGCCCCATAAAAATAAAGTACTGAGGTGTTGAGTTAAATGAAGAAGTGAAGGACCTCTACGATGAAAACTTTAAAAACCTGAAAAAGAAAATTAAAACAGAAGTAAGGAAGTGGAAAAAAGCCTTCCATGCCCCAGGATTGTGAAGGTTAATGTGAAATGACAATACTCTCAAAGGCTAGCTACAAGTTAAATGCAATACTGGTCAATGTTCCAACTTCACTTCAATGAAATAGAAGAAGCAACCCAAAAATTCATATGGAATAATAAAAGACTCTGAATAGCAAAAACACTACTTAGAAGAAACAACCATGCTGGAGGAATAACAATACCAAATTTCAAACTTTACAACAATGCCATAATAATGAATACAGCTTGGTACTGGCACAAGAACCCACCTGGGGACCAATACAATGGACCTAAAGACCCAGAAATGAACTCACAAATCTATAGCCAACTAAATTTCCATAACTGAGAAAAAATAGGATGGAAGAAAGACAGTCTTTTCTGTGAAATGTGCTGACAAAAATTGATTAATAACCTGTAGAAAACTAAAGCTGGATGCCTGCAATAGAAAAAATTGCAAATGATCAAAGACCTCGAAGTCAAAGCAAACACTGAAAATATTGGAGTAAGAACTAGGAGAAACTCTAAGGCTCTTTGGCACAGGCGGAATTTTTTTAATAAAAACCCAAAACTCAAAAAATCAAAGAAAGGTTGGACATGAAAATACAGAGCTTCTGCATGGCCAAGAACATAGAAAGACCAATAGAAAGCCCATCAACTAGAAGATCTTCACTAGCTATACAACTGACAGGAGTCAACCTAAATATACTTACAAGCCAGGCCCCGGCGACTCAGACTTTAATCCTAGCTACTCAGGAGGCAATGATTTTTGTATCATAGTTCAAAGCCAACTTGGACAGGAAAGTCTGTGAGACTCTTATGTCGAAAACCAATATAAAAATAGGCAGTGGCCCTGTGGCTCAAGTAGCCCGCCTTGAGCTTAATAGCACAGAGATAGAGTCCAAGCCCAGAGATTAAGCCTTTTGACAGACCAATAAATAAATACAGAAATAAATGAAATATATTAGAATTCAAAAAATTAAAAACCCAACAGAAGATCCTCCAAAAAAAAAACTGCCTAATAAATAAGTGGAGTAAACTCTGAAAGAGAAACATAATAAGCAGAAATAAAAATGGCCAATACACAGAGGAATAAATGCTCAACTTCTCTAACTATAAAAGAAGACAAAATTAAGATTCCTACTCATCCTAGATAGAATTTCTATAATCAAGAAATCTACGGAACCTTCCTCGATACAATAAAGGCTGTATATGACAAAACCTCAGCCAGCATTATACTCAATCGTGAAAAACTAAAGCCATTTCCTCTTAACTCAGGAACTAGACAAGGATGCCCACTCTCTCCACTGCTCTTCACCCTAGTATTAGAATGCCTAGCTACAGCAATAACACATGATGCAAACATAAAGGGAATCCAAATAGGGAAAGAAGGAAAACGCTCCTTCTTTGCAGGTGACATGATCTTGTATTTAAAGAATCCCATGGACTCTGCTCCCAAATTACTCAAGGCGATTCAAAATTTTGGCAAAGTAACAGGGTACAACATTAACTCTAAAAAATCAATGACTTTTCTGTATGCCAATAAATAGAAAAATGTGGCTGAAATTAGGAAAGCAATTCCATTCATAATAGCCTCACAAAAAATAAAATATCTAGGAATTAACTTAACCAAAGAAGTGAAGGACTTCTATGATAAAAACTTTAAAACCCTGAAAAAGTAAATTAAAACAGAAGGTAGAAAGTGGCAAAAACTCTCATGCTCCTGGATTGGAAAGATCAACATCGTGAAAATGGCAATACTTCCCAAGGCTATCTACAAATTGAATGTGATACCTATCAATATTCCAACCTCATTCTTCAAGGAAATAAAAGAGGCAGTACAAAAATTTGTATGGAACAATAAAAGACCCCGGTTAGAAAAGTGATCCTCAACAGAAAGAACAATGCTGGAGGAATATCAATACCAAGTTTCAAACTCTCCTACAAAGCCATAATAATCAAAACAGCTTGGTACTGGCACAAGAACCGACATCAGGACCAATGGAATATTATTGAAAACTCAGAAATAAACCTACGGACCTATAGCCATCTAATTTTCAATTAGGGAACTAAAAAGTAGAATGGAAGAAAGACAGCCTCTGCAGTAAATGGTGCAGGCAATATTGGTTAACTGCTTGCAGATAACTAAAGCTAGATCCTTATATATCAACCTATACCAGAATCAACTCCAAATGGATCAAAGATCTCGGAGTCAAAGCAGACACTATGAAACCATTACAGAATGGAATAAGAGAAACCCTATGTCTCCTTGGCACAGGCTGAAATTTTCTTAATAAAGACCCAGAAAAACAACAAATCGAAGGTTGTACAAATCGGAATGCATGAAACTGCAGAGGACATAGCTACCAAGATCAATAGAAAGCCTACGGATTGGGAGAAGATCTTCACTAGCGATACAACAGACAAGAGTCTCATATCTAAAATATACCTGGAACTTAAAAAATTAAATCCCCCCAAAACAATTCTTCAAAGAAACAACTGCCCAATAAATAAAGGAAAACGTCTCTGAAGAAGAAAGAAGGATGGCCAATAGACACATGAAGAAATGCTCAACCTCTCTAGCTATAAAAGAAATGCAAATCAAAACACATTGAGATAACACCTCACCCAGTTAGAATGGCTATAATTAAGAACTCTAATAACAACAGATGCTTGAGGGGATTTGGACAGAAGGGAACCTTACTACATTGTTGGTGGGAGTGTAAACTTGTTCAGCCACTCTGGAAAGCTGTATGGATGTTTCTCAAAAGACTCCACATAGAGCCCCCCTATGACCAATCAATCCCACTTTTGGGTGTTTATCCAAATGATCAAAAACCAGACAGTACTAAACTTATCAGGACAACTATGTTTAGTACAGCATTATTTATCTTAGCTAAGATATGGAACCAACCCAGATGCTCCTCAGTAGATGAATGGTTCAAGAAAATGTGATATATATACACAATGGAATTCTATGCCTCCATCAGAAAGAATGACACTGCCCCATTTGTTAGGAAATGGAAAGACTTGGAAAAAATTATATTAAGTGAGGTAAGTCAAGCCCAAAGAAACATAGGTCCCATGGTTTCCCTTATTTGCAATAACTAGTAGATGTCTGAGTCAAGCAGAAAAGTCCAGATAAGATTATTTTAGAGGAATGAAGCCCAAGATAAGTATTCAAATGTTTTTTTTTTTCCCTTTCTTTTCATGCAATTGTTTCTAACATATTTATAAGCTGATTTCTATGTTGCTTTGTATGTCCCTCCCCCCATGGAATAACCTATGCTTTTACTGTGTTTCATGTCGGTATCATTTGTGGCAGGAAAAGGAAAAAAAACAAATCGTTTAATTAGGGATATGGGTGGACCCATGGCAACAATGAGATATACAAGTCATTATGTCGAAAAGTGAACTTTACAACTATGGTGGAGGTGGAGGATCGTGTGCGGGAAGTGGGGGAGTATTGGAAGGGATGGGAAGAGGAAACGAAAAGGAGGCAACAATGCTTGATAAGAAATGTTCTCGTTATCTTGCCCATGTAATTGTAAATCCTCTGTAAGATATTCTCATAATTATTCATCACATCAACAGGAGCAAGAATAAGGACCACATGGTTATCTCAATAGATGCAGAAAAGGCATTCAACAAGATCCAACACCCCTTTATGATGAAGGTTTTGGAAAAATTAGGAATCCATGGAACATTCCTCAATACGATAAAGGCTGTATATGACAAACCTACAGCCAGCATTATACTTAATGGTGAAAAACTAAAGCCATTTGCTCTTAACTAAGGAAGAAGACAAGGATGTCCACTCTCTCCACTTCTCTTCATTCTAGTATTAGAATGCCTAGATACAGCAATAAGACAAGATGCAGATATAAAGGGGATCCAAATAGGGAAAGAAGAAATAAAACTCTCCCTCTTTGCTGATGACATGATCTTATATTTAGAGAATCCCATAGACTCCACTCCCAAATTACACAAGCTGATTCAAAACTTTGGCAAAGTAGCAGGGTATAAAATTAACTCCCCAAAATCAATAGCATTTATGTATGCCAACAACGAGAAAAGTGTGGCTGAAATTAGGAAAGCAACTCCATTTGTAATAGCCCCACAAAAAATAAAATACCTAGGAATTAACTTAACCAAAGAAGTGAAGAACCTCTATGATGAAAACTTTAA
>NW_024872186.1:0-24760 GCF_019054845.1 Dipodomys spectabilis
AACCTATTCCAATGTGTATAGAGTTGCCTATATAGCATACTGTGTCCTAGCTGAGACCCAGGACTTCACAGCACAGGAAAACAGGTGCAACAATGGGCTTCTGAAAGAAGCATTCATGTTTTGGCAGAGTTGGGATTTGAACTCAAAGCCTAGCAGTCCCAATTGGTAAAAGGGTCAAGGGGAGGACACTGGCCTGTGAGCAGCTGAGGAGTTAGGCCATTCCCAGGACCTGACATCGAGCCCCAGGGAGAGCCAGGATAGGCATAAATTTATAATTGAAACAAGATCTGTATTAACATATTTGTGTAGATAGCATCTTGCGTTCGGCGCACTTCTCCTTAACTTGTGTCTAATTCATGGAGGTATTGTGTATTTTACTGAGTATGGTGACAGATATAACTGTGCTGACATTGATGGCAACCTGTTCCCATGTTTATAGAGTTGCCTATGCATTCATTCTCCATCCTAGCTGAGACCAAGGACTTCCACATGAGAGGAAAACAGGTGCAAAGACTGGCTTCTGACATCAGGATGAAACTTTGTCAGTGCTGCTATTTGAACTCAAATCTGGGTAACCCCATTGCACTGTGGGGAAAGGGGAAGCTCACCATCCTTGAAGACTAGAATGTCAGGCCTGGTCCAGGGCCTGATTTGAAGCCCCAGCACTGGACAAAATAACAAGCCCACCACTTTAAAACATAGGATCTCTACTTCCATTCTGGGGTGGTATGCATCTTGCCTTCAAGGTAGTTTTTTTTTTAATTTTGAGTCTTATTCATAGATGTATTGTATATTTTATTGAGTATGGTAACAGGTATATCTGTGCTGCCCTGGATGACAACTGATTCCCATGAGTAGAGAGTTGCCTATGCATTCTTCATCGTAGCTGAGACCCAGAACTTGCACAGCACAGAAGAACAGGTGCAACGACTGGTTTCTCACATCAGGGTGAATTTTTGGCAGAGCTGGGATTCGAACTTGGGGCCTAGGAGGCCCAACTGCCCAATGGATCCATGTGAGCACACCAGCCTGTGAACCACTAAGGAGCTGGGCCTTTCCCAGGAACTGAGATCTAGCCCTAGGGAGGCCACAATAATCCTCAATGCATCATTGAAACATGGGATTTCTATTCACATCCATGTGTGGACTTCCTCCTGCATTGAGGATAGTTATCCTCTCCATTTTGTGTGTTATTCATGGATGTATTGTGTATGTTCTTGAGTATATGATGACAGGTATAACTGGGCTGGCATGGATGAAAACCTATTCCTATGGCCACAGGGTGGCTCATGCATTTTCCATCTTAGAGGAGACCCAGGACTCGCACAGGAAAGGAAAACCGGTGCAATGATTGGCTTCAGACATCAGGATGAATCTTTTGGCACTGCTGGTATCTGAACTTGGCGCCTAGCAGGCCCAATAGGCGAATGGTCCACGTGAGCACACCAGCCTGTGAGCCACTAAGGATCTAGGCCATTCCCAGGACCTGAGATCAAGGCCGGGAGTGAGGGGGAGCACAAATGTTGTCCATTTATAAGCTGAAGGTAGTATGCAAATAAGTACATATTTGAATAGAGTAGGAGACATGGCGACCTGTGATGGAATCCAATTTACCATGTGACTACCTATTCTCAGATCTTCCCCAATGCCTCCATTTCTTGACTGTGATGATTATTGTCACACTTCATCAACTCTTCATAAAAAATAATGGATACCCCATGAGTCTTGCTTATCATTTCCTACTCTCATCCTGCAGGAACCACTAATTCAAGGATGAGATGATCACATTCCACACTTCCTAGGTCCGGAAAGGAGTACTTCAGGATCTTCCACCATTCCCACAATGTAGGGGGGCTGACCTGGATTCCAACCCATGCCCTCCGTTGCACGGTTGGCTGTGACTTCCCCGATAGCCAGCAGGCCTTCAGCCATGCCAGGTCACCTTCACTCTGTAGGCCGCTGGGTTCAGACCAACATGGTCACTATGCAAAGGAAAATAAACGTACAAGCACGAGGTGAAAATTCCCGATGCTTTTTTCCCCTTCTGGCCGTTTTTTTTTTTTTTTTTTCTGCAAGCCTGGGGCTCCTAGGATCCAAGGATGGTCTGTGGGTCCAGAGGCTAAAGCCTAGGATGATTGCATTTAAAGGCAGTGTTGCCTCGACTTGAGTTCAAGGCCTGGGTTTGGCAAAAAAAAAAAAAAACATAAATAAATAAAAAATTATGAATGAAGCACCCTCGCTCAGAATTCACGCCATTTTATTGCCAGAGCTGGGATTTGAATTCAGGTCTGGGTAACTTTGTTGCACTGTGGGGGAAGGGGAAGATCACCATCCTTAAAGACAACAAGGTCAGGGCTGGGAAGGTGGCTCAGTGGTAGAGTGCTTGCCTTGCATGCCTGACGCCCTGGGTTCAATTCCTCAGCACCACATAAGCAAAAAGAAAAAAGCCGGAAGTGGTGATGTGGCTCAAGTGGTAGAGCGCTAGCCTTGAGCTGAAGAGCTGAGGGACAGTGCCCAGGAACAGAGTTCAGGCCCCACGACTGGACCCCCAAAAAAAAAAAAAGACTACAAGGTTAGGCCTGCTCCCAGGGCCTGAACTGAAGCCCCAACACTGGCAAAAATCATATGCCCACCTATTTTACACATGGGATCTCTATTTACATATGTGTGTGGAATGCCTCATGCTTTCAGTGTGTTTCTTAGTCAAGACTGCATTTTGTATTTTACTGAGTATGATGACAGATATAACTATACTGACATGGATGGACACCGATTCCCATGTCCATGAAGTTGCCTAGCTGAGACCTAGGACTTTCACTGGACAGGAAAGCAGGTGGATCTATGGGCTTCTAATATCAGGATTCATGTTTCGGTACTGTTGTGATTTGAACTCAGAACCCAGGAGGCCAATTGGCAAAAGGGTCAAGGAGAGGACACTGGCCTGTGAGCAACTGAGGAGCTAGGCTGTTCCCAGGACCTGACATCTAGCCCCAGGGAGGGCCAGGATAGGCATAGATTCATGCTTGAAACATAGGATCTATATTGACATATATGTGTGAACAGCATCTTGCATTCAGTGCACTCCTTTTCCTTATTTTGGGTCTAATTCATGGAGGTATTGTGCATTTTTCTGAGTATGGTGTCAAATAGAACTGTGCTGACATGGATGATGAACTGTTCCCATGGTTATAGGGTTGCCTATGCATCCATTCTCTATCCTAGCTGAGACCCAGGACTTCCACATGAGAGGAAAACAGGTGCAATGACTGGCTTCTGACATCAAGATGAAACATTTGTCTGTGCTGTCATTTGAACTCAGGTCTGGTTAACTCCATTACACTGTGGGGGAAGGGGAGCTCAACATCCTTGAAAACTAGAATGTCAGGCCTGGTCCAGGGCCTGATTTGAAGCCCCAGCACTAGACAAAATATAAAGCTCATCTCTTTTAAACATAAGATCTCTATTTACATACAGTTGTGGTATGCATCTTCCATTCAATGTAGTTTTTTTTAATTTTGAGTCTTATTCATGGATGTATTGTGTATTTTATTGAGTATGGTGACAGGTATATCTGTGCTGCCATGGATGACAACCTATTCCCATGGCTATAGAATTGCCTATATAGCATTCTCCATCCTCGCTTAGGTGCAGGACTTTCACAGGACAGGAAAACTGGTAGATTGATGGACTTCTCACATCAGGATGGATCTTTTGGAAGTACTGGGATTTGAACTCAGGGCCTAGCAAGCAAAATTGGTGAATGGGTCAAGGTGAGCACATCAGCCTGTGAGCCACTAAGGTGCTAGGGCGTTCCCATAACTTGAGCTTGAGCCCCAGGGTGGGGCTGGTGCAACATATTCCTCCATTCTTATGCTGAAACTTGTGTGCTAATAAATACCTATTTGTATACAGTAGGAGATGTGGCGAACCGTGTTGGAATCTTATCTACCATGTGAGTACCGATTCTTGGATCTTTCCCAATGCCTTGATTTCCTGAACGTAAGTATTATTGTCACACTTCATGAAGTCTTAATTTAAAATAATCATTGTGCCAAAGGTCTTGTCTATCATTTCCTATGTGAATCATGCATTAACTTCTCAACTCTTCCCTAGACCTGAATTCAAGCACCAGCCCGAAAAACGTAACATTTATAGACATCTTAAATATATGATTTATACTTAAATCTATATATTCAATCTATATCGTTTTTGTTGGAGTGATTCATTATATTTTATTATTGATAGATTGATTTAGCATTTATTTTATGGGCTGTGAGTGCACCTATAACATTTATTACATTTATTCCAATCTATTCCATAGCATGTAGCTTTGCAGATATATTATGTACATCATACCTGACACCCAGTACTTGCACAGAAAAGGAAAACAGGTGTCACACATGGAATCTTACACCAGAAAGAAACTTTTGGCAATGATGGAAACTAGACTAAGAGCCAAGGAGTCCCAATTCATGAATGGGTGAGTGTCATCATGGCAGCCGCTAGCCCATTCAACTGCCAAGTGGATCCCAGTGTCTGGGATCAAGCCCCAGGTTTGGCCAAAATAGCAATAACTCTCTATGCAAATGATGGTATATAAATAAATATAAATTTAGATATTTAGATACTGTCAGAAATGTCTATCTGGTATTCAATGATATATACTACATTCCTATGGATTCTCAGGTCTTCAGTGAGGATTCCATTTAATCAATGGTATTCTTTTAATGCAAAATAGACTATGAATTTTAATCAATCTGTGTCCTGTGATTATTGGGTCTAATTTTATGCCAGACTGATTCATGAACTACTCATCCAACCATGACATTGATCACATTCCTTTCGTGCTCCTAGGGACAGGCAATAATTTTGTAGGCCCTCCAGCCCTTTGTAAGTGGTATAATCAGGATTCAAACTCAGGGCCTAGGTGTCCAGGTTGGCCTATGGCTTCCCTGACAGCCCGACAGCCTTCAGCAATGCCAGGTGAACTACAGGTTGCAGCCGTGTCACTTGGACAAAGGAATGGTCACCATGAAAGGAAGGGAAACCCGAGAAACTACTGACCATCCGCAGTTCACAGCTTTTTTTCAATGCCATTTTCATTTTGATTTCCTGTCAGCCCCTAAGGCCTAGGATCCTAGGATGGGCTGTGGGTCCAGAGGTTGCACCATCCCAGCCTAGGGTGATGTTAGCTGAGGCAGAGTTTCCACGACCTGAGTTCAAGCCCTGTGATTGGCAAATAAATAAATAAAACCTAAAAATATTAAAAGGACTAATGAAGCTCCCTGGCTTGGAATTTGTGCCTTTTTTTTTCTGCTAGTCCTGAGGTTTGAACTCGGAGTCTGAGTAAATCTGGTGCACTGTGGGGAAAGAGGAAGTTTACCCTCCTGTAAGATAAGAAATTCAGGACAGTTCCCTAGGCCTGAATTCTAGCCCCAATCTTGGAGAACATAACATTTATAGTAATTTTTAGTATATGATTTATACTAACATCCATATGTTCAGTCTATATCGTGTTTGTTGGAGTGTTTCATTATATTTTAGTATTTATTTATTTACCAATTATTTTATTGATCCTGAGTACACCTATAATATTTATTTCATTTATTCCAACCTATTCCATAGCATGTAGCTTTGCAGACATACTAATACTATATACATCATACCTGACACAAAGCATTTGCAAAGAAAAGGAAAACAAGTGTCACACTTGGAATCTTACTGCAAGATGAAATTTTTGGCAATGCTGGGACCTGAACTGAAGGAAAAAGAGCCTCAATTCATGAATGGGTGAGTGTCAGCATGGCATCCTCTAGCCCATTCAGCTGCCAAGTGAATCCTAGGACCTGGGATGGAGCCACAAGTTTGGCCAAAAGAGCAATACCTTTCTATGCAGACAGTGGTATACAGATAAATATATATTTAGGTATTTAGATACTGCCAGTGATGTCTATCTTGTATTAAATGACATATATTGTGTTCCTACAGATTTTCAGGTCTTTAGTGAGGACTCCATTTAATGAATAGTATTCTTTTAATGCATAATAAACTATGAATTAAAATCAATTTGTGTCCTGTGATTATTAGGTCTAATTTTATGCTAGACTGATTTATGAACTACTCATACAAACATTCCTCTGGTGTTCCTAGGGACAGACAATAGTTTCTTAGGCTCTCCAGCCCTTTATACTGGCATGGCCGGGATTCAGACTCAGGGGCTAGGTGTCCAGGTTGGCCTATGACTTCGCTAACAGCCTTCCAGCCTTCAGCAATGCTAGGTGACATACAGGTTGCAGTCTTGTCATTTGGACCCAGGATGGTCACCATGCAAGTAAGGAAAACCAAGAAACCGTCATCCATCCACAGTTTGTGACTTTTTTTCACTGCCGTTTTCATTTTGTTTTCCTGTCAGCCCCCTAGGCCTGGGATCCCAAGATGGGCTATGGGTCCAGATACTGCACCATCCCAGACTAGGGTGATATTAGTTGAGGCAGAGTTGCCACGACCTGAGTTCAATCCCTGTGCTTGGCAATAAATAAATGAATGAATGAATAAATAAATAAATAAAATAATTTTAAAATATTAAAAATAGTCGGGTACCAAAGGCTCATGCCTGTAATCTTAGCTACTCAGGAGGTTGAGATCTGAAAATCGCGGTTCAAAGCCAGCCCAAGCAGGAAAGTCCTTGAGACTCTTATCTCCATTAAACCACTATAAAACCCGAAGTAGCGAAGTAGCGCTGTGGTTCAAGTGGTAGAGTGCTTGCCTTGAGCTGAAGAGCCCAAGGACATCTTCCAAGGCCAGAGTTCAAGTCCCAATGTATATATATATATAACTAATGAAGCTCCCTGGCTTGGAATTCATGCCTTTTTTTTTCTGCCAGGCCTGGGAATTGAACTCAGAGACTGGGTAACTCTAATGCACTGCTGTGGACAGAGAAACTTACCCACTTTGAACACAAGAAATTCAGGCCTGTTCCCTAGGCCTGAATTCAATCCCCAGCCCTGTTAAAGTAATATTCATCCACATTTGAAATAATGATTAATATCTACATACTTATGCTTATTGCATATTGCTTTGAGTATATTTATTTTACTTTTTGTATTATTCATTCCTTCATTATTTTTATTGACTATTATTATACTTATGTATTAAATTGATTACATCTTCTGAGAACTATACAGATTTACATATGCATTATATATCTTACTTCAAACCCAAGACATTCACAGAAATTCTATAGTAGATCATCCCATGCATAGAAAAACAGAATGAATACATCAACCAAAGTCTAATTTATCCATAGGTACCCCAGTGGCTCACATCTGTAATCCCAGCTACTCAGAGGTGAGAAGTGGAAGATTAAGTTTCAAAGCCAATCCAAGCAGAAAAGTCTGAGAGATGTCATCTCCAATTAAATGGTCAAAAACCAGGTTACAGGGATGGCTGAATTGGTAGAAAATCAGCTATGAAAAACAAAGCCAATAAAGAGCAAGCTGAGATCAAGCGCAGGGAGAGGGGGTTTGGGGCATAAAGGGGAGAGAACTCCTCCAAAAACAGAGAACAAACAACAGTACACAAATCCCACCTAATTTAGGGTACCAAACAAAGGGAAAAAAAGATCAAGCTTGTGCAGTTGTATAACTTTACATGATCACATATGTTCTTAGGTACACTTCAAAGCTATGTTTCTAGAAATATATATGTATATGTTAATAACGTATGTTATGTATATATATTAATAATGTATATATATATGTGAAGAAACTAAGAAACCAGTCAATGAATAAATACTTCTGAATTAGTGCCTTAACCATGGCATTATAAATTATTTGTACTAAAAGTATATTCCAAGTTTCTTTCTTCAGAATCAATCTTTAAGACGTTTGTTCATGTGCCAGGCATTGGAGGCCCATGCCTATGATCCTAGTTACTCAGGAGGCAGAAATCTGAGGATGGTGCTTCAAGGCCTGTTCTGGCAGGAAAGGCCATGAAACTGTTATCTCCATTAAACCACTAGAAAACTGGAAGTGGTGCTGTAGCTCAAGCAGTAGAGTGCACGCCTTTGGTCTGAAGAGCACAGGGATAACGCCCAAGCCAAGAGTTCAAGCCCCACCACCGAAGAAAGAACTTTGTTCATACAAAATTCTACCATTCTAAGCTTTAGGAATCTTTTCTTCCAGGGTCTTATGCTCTTTAGGCAACTACTCCACTGCTGGGCTACATCCCAGTCCCAATGTTTTTGTTTTAAATTTTACAATCCAGTTTATTCCCAAAATGCTTACAAGTAACTACTCTCCTCACACAAGTGAGTTTTTATCCACAAACCCAACCTTTTGTGGTATGAAGACACCCCTAGTGTATTTCGTGGTAGGCACGAGGAAAACTCACACAAATTGCAGACAGTTTATAATTACAGAAGTAACTCTGAATTGAAAAAAAACATCAGTTGCCAGGTGCCAATGACTCAGATCTGAGGGTCACGGTTAAAAGCCAGCCCAGGCAAGAAAGTCCATGAGACTCTTATCTCCAATAAACCACTAGAAAACCGGAAGTGGTGCTGAGGCTCAAGAGGTAGAGTGCTCGCCTTGATCTGAAGAGTGCAGGGACAGCGCCCAAGCCCAGAGTTCAAGCCTCAGGACCAACCAAAAAAAAAAGAAATATCATCAACTCTCCCAACCTTCTAGGGAGAAATGATGTCCTCATTTTCATTCTCACTCTTCATGGCAGATGGCCAAAATAGAAACACCAATGTGCTATGCTAAAATGTAAAAGTTTAAACCCCTTTATTGAAAAACTCTCATGTTTTAAAGTCAAAATGTATCAAATAAAGGCAAAGTGAACTTTAAAAAAATATTTAAAATGCTAATGGCGCTCCCTGGCTTGGAATTTGTGACATTTTTTGTCTGCAAGACCTGGGATTTGAACTTGGGGTCCAGGTACCTCTGTTGCACTGTGGGGGAAGTGGAAGCTCACTGTGCTTGAAGACCAGAAAGTCGGGCCTTTTCCCTAGGCCTGAATTCAGGCCCTAGCCTTGTAAAACGTACTCCTTATATATATTTTAAAGATAGGATTGAACTTCCATACAGATGTTCAATCTATATTATGTTTGGTGTGGTTATTTATTGTATTTTTTGTTTTATTCATTTATTTGCCATTTATTTTATTGGCTGTGATGATACCTAACCATGTATTACATCCTATCACATAGCATTTAGATTTGTAGACTTGTTATCCATCATGCCTGACACCCAGCACTCTCACAGAAAAGAAAAACAGATGTCACACTTGGCTTCTAACTCCAGGATGAAATTTTTGTCAGGAGCTGAGATCGAGCATCAGGGGTGACCAAAATAGCCATAGATGGATAGGCAGGTGGTGGTATACAAATAAATGCATATTAGTACAGAGTGCCATAGCCATGTATCTAGTATTCAATGACATCTACTACATTCCTACCAAGTCTTTGGTATTTGTTATGCCTCAATTGTAGGAATATTATTCTTTTTGTGCCTAATTAACCACTAATTAAATTCAATATGCATCCTAGGATTATTGCGTCTAATTTGAGACTAGACCTCTGCACGGACTACTCATTCTATCATGAGTTGGATACCATTCCATCTGAACTTCTATGAATGGGCAGGAGTCTCTTGGGATCTTCTGCCATTGGTAGGTGTCAGGACAGGGATTTGAACTCAGGCATTCTGTTGTGTGGTTGGCCTATGGCTTTTCTGACAGCCATCCAGCCTTCAGCAATGACAGGTAACCTGTGTGTTGCAGACATGTCATTCAGACCTATGATGGTCACCGTGCAAGGAACCAAAGCCAATAAACCACCTACCATGTGTGGCTCGCGGCTTTTTTATTTTTTTTGGTGACATTTTCATTTTGTTTTCCTGTCAGACCTCGGGTCTTAGGATTCCAGGATCAGCTTTGGTTCTGGAGGCTGCACCCCAGGGTAGTGTGATAGAAGCTTAGGCAGAGCTGCCACGATCTGAGTTCAAGCCACATGCATGGCCAAAAAAAGAAAAAAAGAAAAGAAAAGAAAAGAAAAAAGAAAAAAATTAAGACAACTAAAAAAAGTAAAAAAAAAATTACTTAACTCCCTGGTTTGCAATTCGTGGTATTTTTTTTCTGCCATGCCTGGAATTTGAACTCAAGGTCTGGGCAAATATGCAGCACTGTGGGGGAAGGGGAATCTCACCATGCTTGAAGACAGAAAGTCAGGCCTGTTCCCTAGGCCTGAATTCAAGCCTTAGTCCTGGAAAACATACTCTTTATGTAGATTTTAAAGATAGGATTTACACTTCCATACAGATATTCAGTCCATATCATGTTTGATGTGGTTATTCATTTTATTTCTTGTTTTATGCATTTATTTACCATATATTTTATTGACTCTGATGACACCTATACCATTTATTACATTGTTTACATCCTATCACATAGGATCTAGATTGGCAGATGTGGTCTCCATCATGCCAGACACCCAGGACTCTCCCTGAAAAGGAAAACATGTGTCACACTCAACTTCTTACTCCAAGATTAAATTTTTGGCAGTGCTGGGATCTGAAGTCAGGGCCTAGCAGGCCCAATTCATGAATGGGTCTGTGTGAGCACGACAGCCGCTAGACAATGAAACTGTCAGGTGGTTCCCACATAGTGAGATCGAGTTCCAGGTTTGGCCAAAACAGCAATACATGAATAGCCAGACGGTGGTATACAAACAAATATATATTGGTAAAGATTGCCAGAGCTGTCTATCTATAACTGAATGACCTCTACTACATTCCGACCAACACTTAGGTATTTATTATACTGCCATTGAAGGAATATTATTCTTTCCATGCTTAATAAACTATTAATTAAGATCAATCAGGGGCTGGGAAGGTGGCTCAGTGGTAGAGCGCTCACCTTGCATGCATGAGGCCTGAATTTGATTCCTCAGCACCACATAAGCAGAAAAAAGAAAAAAGCTGGAAGTAGTGCTGTGGCTCAATGGGTAGAGTGCTAGCCTTGAGCTGAAGAGCTGAAGGACATTGCCCAGGCCCAGATTTCAGGCTCCATGACTGGATGCATCCCCGTCCCCCAAAAAAAGATCCATCAGCATCCTAGGATTATTGCATCCAATTTTAGACTTGACTGATGCACAAACTACTCTCTCAATCGAGTCTCTTGTGATCTCCTGCCATTGGTAGTTGTCGGGACTGGGATTTGAAAATGAGGTCTATGTTGACAGGTCGGCCTATAGCTTTCCTGATAGTCCACCAGCCTTCAGCTATGGCAGGTCAGGTCCACTTTGCAACTGAGTCACCATGCAAAGAAAAAAAATGTAAAACCTCCAGCCCTCTGTAGCTTGTAACTTTTTGTGCTGTCCCACTTTTTGTTTCATCCTGCAAACCCTCTGGGCCTAGGATCCCAGGACTGGCTGTGGGTCTGGAAGCTGCACCCCAGCCTAGGGTGATTAAAGCTGAGACAGAGTTTCCACGACCCGAGTTCAATCCCCATGGCTGGCAAAAGTAAAAAGAATAAATACAAAATTAATTAATTATTTAACTAAATAAAAAAAATCTCCCTGGTATGAAATATATGCTAATTTTCTTTCCTACCCTGGGATTTGAACTCAGGGTCTTGGTATATCTGTAGCAATGTCAGGGAAGGTTCTGAGTTGCCAATACTTGAGTTCAAACCCCATGCCAAGCCAAAAATAAAAAATTAAGTCACTGACCTTGGCACGGGGAGCAAATATGGAGATTGGAGGGAAGGGATGGTAGGAGGAAAACAAAGGAGGAAGCAACAATGCTCAATAGAAAATGTACTCATTACCTTGTTCATGTAACTGTAACTCTCAGTCCAACATTTTTACAATTATAAATGTGCAAAAAAAAAAACAAAACAATATAATGCTCAGAGAAGCATTTGGGGCGTAAGGGAAGGATGTCTAACTAGCTGTACAAAATTCTACACTGCTTTGCTTTTAATGCTCAGTATGGAACTGAATAAACATAACTGCTTCCATTAAAAAAAATCAAGTCACTGTCTTGGAACTGGGCCAGTATTTCTGCCATTGCTGGGATTTGATTGCATTGCCCAGTAACTCTTTTGCAACAAGGTTGAAGGTGAAGTTCACTGTACTTGAGGAAAAGAAATTCAGTCTAGAGTTCCCAGGAACTAAATGAAGGCCCTGCAATGGAAAAAATATTTCCATGCATGTGTAATATATGATATATACTTACATATGTATGTTCATTACATATTATTATTTTTATTATTGATTTTATATTTATTTGATTCATTTATTGTTTATTGTATGTAGTATTATTATACACATATTTTACAGGTTGTACATGTATTATAAAAAAAAACAAAATAAATTAGGACATTGACTCATTTTTCATTAATATTATATTACGTGTTGAAACAAAATACATAATAAAATGGAGGTATTTGTCACAGTCTTAACATGTTTAGAATCTGTCCCTAGTATGAACCTTGTCTTACTTATCTATGGCATCTTCCTATAGGGATTTCTTTACATGATTTATACTCAGAAGCCTTTTCTTGAGGATAGGCAAATTGACGGGTAAAATTGCAAGGGTGTGGTTAAAATGTGGCTTAGTGGTAAAGAGATTGCTCAGCATGCATGAATGCCAAAGTTTGAATTCTCATAGCCACATACTCAGAAAAAGCCAGAAGCTGTGGAGTGGCTCAAGTGGTACAGCGCTAGGCTTGAGAAAAAGAAGCTCAGAGACAGTACCCAGGCCCTAAATTCAAGCCCCAGGACTGTCAAAAACAATAGGCTAGATGACAGTGGCTCACTCTTGGAAACCTAGCTTCTCAGGAGGCTGAGATTTGAACACCACAGTTCAAAGACAGCCTGCACAAGGAAAGCCTGTTAGACTCTTATCTCCAATGAACCACCAAAAGACCTCACATGGCACTGTGGCTCAAGTGGTAGAGTGTTCACCTTGAACTGAAGGGCTCAGGGACAGTGCCCAGGCTTGATACAAGACACACAACTGGAAAAAAGTGAGGATTAATGAAAGTACTTTTCCTATTTGCTAATTATGAGAACATCCTGTGGAAAATGAACACAGATGTAACCAGAATTGGAGTCAGAGCTCAAGGTTTAAGTGAACACATCCATATACCCAGCCTCTCTGACTCTAGCATTATAACTTTGTGTCCTACAGGGTTCGGAAAGGTCCAATGTTGAAGGGATTAATATCATCCCCAAGCCCTTTGTGATAAGCAGTTGACTTCTATTGTCAATGTCATTACAGTTCTGAAGCTAGCAGAGTACCAGTAGCTCATGCCCATCACCCTAGCACAGGAGGCTGAGGTCTCAGTATCACAGGCTGAAGCCAGCCAGGGCAGCAAAGTCTATGACACTCTGACTTCCACTTCTGAAAGGTCAGATGTTCAAGAGCTTACTGTGTTTCGCTTGGTGATGAGAAGTTACTCGCACTCTAAATGTTTTTATGATGTTTCTTTCCTGCTTCTATAGCTCAAGAATTCTAGAATTCTTGAGCTATAGAAGCAGGAAAGAAACATCATTGACCCATCCTGGGTTCAAATGAAGTTCTCAGGATCCAAGCCTTAGCCCTGTTGGCAGGAAGAACTCCACTGAAACACTATATTTGGAGGACAGAAAACAGTTTCAAAAGCCTGGCTAGGTGAAGAGACCTAGGCCTGCAGGATGAGGAGGCAGAATGTACACACTCAACAGTGAAGAGAGCTGCAAAACCACTTCATTCATTCCAGGCACAGCCAGAAATAGGGGGAAACTTGAAATATTTGTTAGACTTTCACTAGGGTCAGGCTTTTCTCAGCCTCTTCAAACAATGACTAATTAACCTTCCTCCCTCAGGTGAACTGAGCTTCAAGCTATCATTAAGTTCATAATAGTGAGCCAGTTTAGTGGGGGAGAGGGCAGGAACAGAGTAGAAACGCCATGCTCTCTGGACTTAGGGAGTGGATTTTTGACTCTCCATCTGTCAGATTTGAAGGCCCTTCTTCTACCTCTTCCAGGCCATTTTCCTTCCTTCATTCTCCACGTCATTAATGCAAATCCCCAGTCCAAGGAGAGGCAATGCCCTTTCTTTACTGTCTCCAAGCACCTGAGTTAGAACCTGGCTGTGCCCTCTTGGCTCTGGGGCCATCAGCTGCCTGAGAAGTGGGACAGAGACAGTCTTCTTGCTCTGTGATTGTGTGAAGTCGATGCTGGTGTCTGGCACACTGTAAAAGGCCTCATGACAGAATTGTTCCTTTCTTTCCTTCTAACGAACAAGATCAGCTTCATTTATCATCTATCTATGTATCTATGTATCTATCTATTTATCTATCATCAATCTACCTACCTAGCCAGCTAGGTATCTTTTTGCCAGTTCTTGGGTTGAACTCTAGGCCTGAGTACTGTCTATAGCACTCTACTACTTGAGCCACAGCATCAATTTTGGCTTTTTTTGTATATGTGCTATTGAGAAATCAAACCCAGGACTTCTTGCATGTTAGGTACTCTCACTAATCCACATTCCCAGCCCCCTCATTTTTTGTTAATGGTAGTTTTTACTTAAGCATGCTTCCATTTCACGTTTAATTTTGCGTTTAATTTTCTGAATACCGGTTACTACTATGAAACCTGATCTTCTCTTTCCCTGCCTCATTTGTGGCATTGGCCTCATAAGAAAATGTAAATAAAGGCTGCTAAAAGCTTAAGTGTGCATCATATAAAGACAGAGGCCAGGAACCCTAGAAGAGAAAAGAGATGGGCCTTAAGTGAAGAGAATGATGTAGTACGCACAATGAACATATCTGAAAAATAAATCAGTAAATAAAAGCAGAAGCATTACATGTGCTCTGTTTACATTCAGGGAGGTAATTTACACACATAAATAGGTAGGCCACTGATTCATAAACATGGCCTCCTCTTTTTGAATTTTCTTTTTGGCCATCCCAGGGCTTAAGCTCAGGGCCCTATGCGTTGCTGAGCTGTTTTGCTCAAGGCTGAGGCTCTACCACCACCACAGCTCCAGCCATCTGGTTGTTAATTGGACATAAGCACCTCCCAGGCTTTCCTGCCTCGTCTGGACTGAATCTCCCACTCAGCTTGTTCTCTTAAAGCTCGAGCTCAACCCTCTGGGCCACTGCTCTACTTCTGGTTTTCTGGTGGTTTATTGGAGATAAGAGTATCACAGACTTTCCTGTTTGGGCTGACTTTGGATGGCGATCTCCTGAGGAGGTTTCAAGCGGCTTCTCTCAGGGATTCGCTGAGAAGCCTCTCCACACAAACCCTTAGTCTAAATCTCGGGAGGTACTAGAGAAAACAGAAACATGCAGTTGCTTCTAGTATTCTCCAGATACTTAAGGTTGGAGACACAAAACTCTCATAATTATTAGATCATTTTATAGGCAAAAGGAGCAATGCAGACAGTATGAGGATCACTCCAGCTTCAGTACTCTCATCTTGAGACAGTAAAATCATTTCAGCTCAATGCTAAGTGACAGAACTGGCATGTCCTGTGGACATATGCTCCCAAATCCTGTGACACTCATTTCTCACTTTTGGCTTCAAATCTGTGACCAGAGAAGATGAGGAAAGAAAATCCTTCTCAGAGAAAGCAGCTATAAAAAATATTGGGGTAGGAGTTCCGGGAAGATGGCGGAGGAGAAGCTGGAATCTGAACAAGCTCTTGCATAGAAAACAGTTTCAGAGTTCCAGTGAACAGTCCCAAGCCAGAGAATCACACCAAGTGTGCCATCACAGGACAGAGAGTTAGTCAAGAGAGGGGAAGCCAAGCAGACACATCTGAGCAGCTGCCGCTGCGGCGGCAGGGTCGCAGCGGCGACCACCGCCGCGGAGGCATACCTGAGACGCAGTCCGGGACGAAGGAGCCAGACGCAGCAGATGAGCGGATTCTACTCAACACCAGCAAGAACCGACAAGGAGCGGACAACTTCATCCTGCACTTTGCAGACCAGAGACGACCCAGGATCCAAGACTCAACGTGAGTAGAAGCCCCACTTCCTCACTCCTCTGGGAGCAGAGGAGGGAAGGCCACCCCTCCCCCCCCAGCACCGGTGATCTCCATCTTGGATACCGACAAAGCTCGGAGGAGCGGCTAGCTCCAGCTCAGGCCTTGGAATAAAATGAGTCATTTAGCAGGTCACAAGAACTTAACGGCGAAGTGACCTCACAGACTCAGTTCCATCCAGGGAAAAGTCACCCAGCTCAGGCGCCAGCCATTGGAGTGGCTCTCCTCACCGGGTAACCAGAGCCAGAGGCTGCGCCGCCCTCTAGCAGCCACCACAATCAATTGAAAAACAGAAACCCTGAGAATGGCTCCAGGCTGGGTGCTGTGAGGTTTTTTTTCACAAAATAGCCCCAGGGAAAAGCTACTGTTCGTTGAAAGGCCTCAACTCTACCCAGAACCTAGCCTCATCACTGCATCCCCCTCTTTCGTGATTCTCAAAGCAGATCACCCTCCCAGTAAACTAACCTGGGAGGGGGATCTCAAAATTTTGGGTAAAGCAGAGCATTTTTCTGCCTGTTCCAACAAACTGACTTAAGAAACCAATCAAGCCACAGGACCTCAAGCTGACCAGAGACTCCAACCAGACTCTGATTACAGACAAAAGGGAGATACAGGACTCTTCCCACCCCTCCCCCCCCAAAAAAAAAAAAATCAAAGAACTTTTTTTTTCTTCTTCTTCTTTTCTTTTTTTTCTTTTTCTTGCTTTGTTTTTTTTCATTTTTTTGTTACCTTATATATATATAAAATTTTTTTTGCTTTTCTAAAACTTTTATTAATCTTTAATTTTTGCCTCTTCTGAAAAAATAATTGTTTTCCATTAACTTTTTTTTTTTCTCCTCTTATAATTTTTATTTTAGGAATACGTGAATGTGTGTTTTCTCTTCTTTTCTTGTCTTCTTTCTCTTTTTCTTTCATTCTTAATTATCTTTTTGTTTTTTTTTTCTAGCTCTACTGAACTTCTGACCTTTTCTTCTCACTTTCCTATCCTTTCCATCTTTTCCTCTTTGTTCATCTTTATGTGACTTAACTCTTGTCCTGCACATCCTCAGCTAAACCCGTAGTTAACCAGTAGACCCTATCCCCCATTGTGTACACACTTAATCCACAAACTTATTACTCAATTCAAAACCTCTGAGACTTAAATTCATTAATAGCAGTACTACCTCTTTATACCTATATAATATTTTAAGCATTTTTTTAAAGTTTTTCTCATCTCCTCTATGTCCCTCCCTTTCTCTCAACATATTCATATTCCTCTAGAAATAGATGGTCTTTTAATCTCTAAAATAACATTAATTTTTACGTTTCTATTTTATTTTCTGGTCTCTTTTCATTCCCCTTTCCCTTTCTTCTTTCTCTCTCTCTCTCTACTTACATCCTACCCAACCTATTTCCTGCATTGTGATTAGGACATAGTTAACTCTCCCTGTGCCTCCCCACACCAATCTATTCCTATTTTTTACCCACATCTCTCCCTAACCCTAATAATTTCTGGTTTTCCAAATTCTTCTCTGCGGTTCGAAGTCCTTTAACATAAAGTTGTTTGATGTCGAATAGCTGTATCTGTTGAACTAGATTGTATCTGTAGACTATTGACTGTACAAATGCAAACTTTGGTTGATGGTTGCCTTAAGATAGTGTTCTAGCACAAAACTGGTGCTATCTTCATCTCAAATGGGCAGAGTAAGCCGGAAAAACACAAGAAAAATGGCAAGTCTGAGTATCTCCACTCCCACTCATGATAATCATGGGACAGAACAGATAATGAATAATCCAGAGGAGAGTTCCCAAATAGCTCTACAAACACTGCTGGCAAACATGATAAATGAGAAGTTTGATAACGTACAAAGGACTCTGTATGAGCGTGATAGGGAGAGAGAGGAGGCATCCCAGAAGTTTATACAGGAATATCATAAGCGTGAGGAAGCTACTCAAAAACTGATACAGGATTTGCGTGAACAACTTGAGAATACTCAAAGAGAAAGAGAGGAATGGCGTGAGCAGGCTGAGAACACTCAAAGAGATCTGCAGGAATCCCACGAACGGGAGGAAGCTAATCAAAGAGTAATACAGGAATTGAGAGACCAGGTAGAGAACACACAAAGATCACTAAAGGCATTCATGGAATCCATTAACAAAGAGCTGAAGGAAGTCAGGGAGACCACAAAGGGAATGCTGAATGGAACCCAACAGAAGGAATGGGAGCCCAAAGAAACCATAACCAATCAACTAAGTGATTTGAGGACAAACACTGAACACCAAATTAAGGAAGTAAAGAAATTCATACAAGACCTAAAACAGAGCTTCAACAAAGAACTTGAAGCCATCAAAGCTGACCAACTAGAAGGAAAAGAGATAAAAAACAAAGTAGAGAGTCTTGACAGCAGGTTAGACCATGCAGAAGATCGAATCTCAGGGATTGAAGACAGCCTAGATATTATAGAGAAAGAACATACAACCATCCAAGACAAGTCCAAGAAATATGATAGATCTATCCAACACCTGGAAGACACCATCAGAAGGCCTAATCTAAGGATAATGGGTGTAGAGGAGCACCTAGAAACAGAAGTTAATGGTCTAGGAAATCTGTTTAACAGGATCCTAGCAGAGAACTTCCCAAACATGCAAAAAGATAGGCCTGTCCAGATACAAGAAGCCTTTAGAACCCCAAATAGACCAGACCAGAATAGGACATCCCACCGTCACATTATAATCCACACAGGATCAACTCAGAACAAGGAAAAGATCCTTAAAGCTGTCAGAGAGAAAAGGGTAATCACTTATAAAGGGAAACCAATTAGAATCACCTCAGATTTCTCAGCAGAGACAATCAAAGCAAGAAGAGCCTGGAATGCTGTATGCCATGCCCTAAAAACAAACAACTATCAACCAAGAATACTGTACCCAGCTAAACTCTCCTTCATAACTGAAGGCCAAATAAAAACCTTCCATAGCAAAGAAAAATTGAAACAATACATCTCCACCAAACCAGCCCTACAAAAGATTCTTAAAGATGTCCTACACATAGAAAACCAACAAGACCGCAATAAAGGCCAAGAAACTGCACCCAAACTGAGAATCCAAGAACCATAGGAAGAACCCAGTTTTCGCAGCCCCCAAGAAGGTAGATAACATGGCAGGAACTCCCAAATACCCCTCAGTCCTATCTCTTAATGTTAACGGACTGAACTCTCCAATTAAGCGACATAGACTGTCTAGTTGGATTAAAAAACAAGACCCTTCTATCTGCTGCCTGCAGGAGTCACATCTTGCCCGTAAAAACAAACACATTTTCAATGTTAAAGGCTGGAACAAAATCTACCAAGCAAACGGACCACATAAACAGGCGGGAGTTGCAATCCTAATATCAGATAAAATAGACTTCAAATTAAAATTAGTAAAAAGAGATAAAGAAGGTCGCTACATACTAATTAAAGGATCTCTCCTTCAGGAGGATATTACAATTCTAAATATCTATTCGCCAAACAATGGAGCACCCAAATTTATCAAAGAAACACTACTTTCCCTCAAATCCCATATAGATCCAAAGACATTAATTGTTGGGGATTTTAACACACCACTCTCCCCACTAGATAGATCAACTCGGCAAAAACTCAACAGAGAAACCGCAGATCTAAACAGCTGCATAGATCAACTAGACTTAACAGACATTTACCGAACATTTCACCCAGCAGCATCAGAATACACGTTTTTCTCAGCAGCACATGGAACGTTTTCTAAAATAGACCACATTTTAGGCCACAAAGCAAACTTGTCTAAATTCAGAAACATTGAAGTTATACCTTGCATTCTCTCTGACCACAAGGGAATAAAATTAGAACTCAACACCAAAAGCCACCAAAGAAAGTCCGGTATCACATGGAGGCTGAACAACACACTGCTGAATCATGAGTGGGTCATGGAAGAGATTAGAAAAGAAATTCAAATGTTCATGCTATTCAACAAAAATGAACACACAAAATACCAGCTCCTCTGGGACACAGCAAAGGCAGTACTCAGAGGCAAGTTTATAGCTCTGAGCTCCTACATCAACAAATTGGAGAGATCTGAAACCAACAATTTAATGACACATCTAAACCTCCTTGAAAAAGAGCAGCAACATAAACCCCAATCCAGTAGACGGAAAGAAATAATCAAAATTAAATCAGAATTAAATGAATTAGAATCCAAAAAAACTATAGAAAGAATCAACAAAACAAAGAGTTGGTTCTTCGAAAAACTTAACAAAATTGACAGACCCTTAGCAAATCTTATCAGAAAAAGAAGAGAACACACCCAAATTAATAAACTCAGAGATGAGAATGGAAACATCACCACGGAAACAAGCAAGATTCAGAACATTATAAGGGAATACTTCTCAAAACTTTATGCTAATAAGTTTGAGAACTTGACAGAAATGGACCTCTTCCTAGCAAATATTGACATGCCAAAACCAAACCAAGATGAGGTAAACTATCTTAACAGGCCCATATCAAGCATTGAAATAGAAACAGCAATAAGAGACCTCCCAGCTAAGAAAAGTCCAGGACCAGATGGTTTTACAGCGGAATTTTACAAGGCCTTCAAAGCAGAGCTCACACCAATTCTCCTCCAACTCTTCAATGAAATTGAAAGAGAAAGCTCACTACCGAACACATTCTATGAAGCCATCATAACCCTCATCCCAAAACCAGGCAGGGACTCATCAAAGAAAGAAAACTATAGACCCATTTCTTTGATGAACATTGATGCAAAACTTCTCAACAAAATTTTGGCCAACCGACTTCAACAATTCATCCAAAAAATCATACACCACGATCAAACAGGATTCATTTCAGGGATGCAAAGCTGGTTCAATATACGCAAATCAATTAATATTATTCATCACATCAACAGGAGCAAGAATAAGAACCACATGGTTATCTCAATAGACGCAGAAAAAGCATTCGACAAGATCCAACACCCCTTTATGATGAAGGTTTTGGAAAAATTAGGAATCCGTGGAACATTCCTCAATACAATAAAGGCTGTATATGACAAACCTACAGCCAGCATTATACTCAATGGTGAAAAACTAAAGCCATTTCCTCTTAACTCAGGAACAAGACAAGGATGCCCACTCTCTCCACTTCTCTTCAATCTAGTATTAGAATGCCTAGCTACAGCAATAAGACAAGATGCAGACATAAAGGGGATCCAAATTGGGAAAGAAGAAATAAAACTCTCCCTCTTTGCAGATGACATGATCTTGTATTTAAAGAATCCCATAGACTCCATTCCCAAATTACTCAAGCTGATTCAAAACTTTGGCAAAATAGCAGGTTATAAAATTAACCCCCAAAAATCAATGGCTTTTCTGTATGCCAACAATGAGAAAAGTGTGGCTGAAATTAGGAAAGCAACTCCATTTGTAATAGCCCCACAAAAAATAAAATACCTAGGAATTAACTTAACTAAGGAAGTGAAGGACCTCTATGATGAAAACTTTAAAATCTTGAAAAAGGAAATCAACACAGAACTTAAAAAATGGCAAAACCTCCCATGCTCCTGGATTGGAAAGATTAACATCGTGAAAATGGCAATACTTCCCAAGGCTATCTACAAATTCAACGCAATACCTATCAAAATTCCACCCTCATTCTTCAAGGAAATAGAAGAGGCAATCCAAAAATTCATATGGAACAATAAAAGACCCCGAATAGCAAAAACGCTCCTCAATGGAAAGAACACTGCTGGAGGAATATCAATACCAAATTTCAAACTCTACTATAAAGCCATAGTAATCAAAACAGCTTGGTATTGGCATAAGAACAGACCTCAGGACCAATGGAATAGAATTGAAAACCCAGAAATGAACCTACAGACCTATAGCCATCTAATCTTCGATAAGGGAGCTAAAACAATAGAATGGAAGACAGACAGCCTCTTCAGTAAATGGTGCTGGCAAAACTGGTTAACTACATGTAGAAAACTAAACCTAGATCCTTATATATCACCCTGCACCAGAATCAACTCCAAATGGATCAAAGACCTTGAACTCAAAGCAGACACTCTGAAAACATTACAGGATGGAATAGGAGAAACCCTGGGTCTCCTTGGCTCAGGCCGAAATTTTCTGAATAGAGACCCGGAAACACAACAAATCAAAGAAAGGCTGGACAAATGGGATTGTATAAGGTTGCAGAGCTTCTGCAGGGCAAATGACATAGCTAGCAAGATCAATAGAAAGCCCACGGACTGGGAGAAGATCTTTACTAGCCATACAACGGACAAGGGTCTCATATCTAAAATATACTTGGAACTCAAAAAATTAAACCACCCAACAACAAATCCTCAAAGAAACAACTGCCCAATAAGTAAGTGGGCGAAAGACTTAAAGAGAAGCTTCTCTGAAGAAGAAAGAAGGATGGCCAATAGACACATGAAGAAATGTTCAACATCCCTAGCCATAAAAGAAATGCAAATCAAAACAACATTGAGATATCACCTCACTCCAGTTAGAACAGCAAAAATCAAGAACTCTAACAACAACAGATGCTGGAGGGGATGTGGACAGAAAGGAACCTTACTTCATTGTTGGTGGGAATGTAAACTTGTTCAACCACTTTGGAAAGCAGTATGGAGGTTCCTCAAAAGACTCCACATAGAGCTCCCCAATGACCCAGCAATCCCACTTTTGGGCATTTACCCAAATGATCACAAACAAGGCCACACTAAAGCTACCAGCACAACTATGTTTATTGCAGCATTATTTGCCATAGCTAAGACATGGAACCAACCCAGATGCCCCTCAGTAGATGAATGGATCAAGAAGTTGTGGTATATATACACAATGGAATTCTATGCCTCCATCAGAAAGAATGACATTTCCCCATTTGTTAGGAAATGGAAAGGCTTGGAAAAAATTATATTAAGTGAAGTAAGCCAGGCCCAAAGAAACATAGGTCCCATGGTTTCCCTCATTTGCAATATCTAGTATAGGTATGAGTCAAGCGGAAAAAGTCAGAGAATGTGATGTTAGGAAAACGAAACCTCAAATATGTATTTTAATGTTTTTGTTTCTTTCATGCATGTGTTTCTAACGCATTTATAAGATTATTTCTTTGTTGCTTTGTATGTCCCTCCCCCACAGTGTAACCCCCGCTTTCACTATATTTGATGTCAGTATAACATGTGGAGGAGATTTGGACAAACAAGTCATTTAAGGATTCAGGTGGACCTGTTGCAACAATGAGAAGTACAAAATGTCATGTCAAAACCAGCTTTACAATGTCGGTGGGGGGGGGGGGTATGAATGGGTGGGAGGGAGGGGGGAGGCTGGGAAGGGAGGTGAAGGGTAAACAAAGGAGGAGGCTGCAATGCTTGGTAAGAAATGTATGCATTATCCTGCCCATGTAATTGTAACCCCTCTGTACAGTATGTTCTCAAATAAAATAAAATAAAATTTAAAAAAAAAAATATTGGGGTAGTTTACTTATAAATTCAAACTATTGGAATGATCCTGTTAAGAAGTCAGATTGTCCAGATTAAAAAAATGAAGAAGAAAAGTAAGGCAGGTGTCAGTGTAATCCCAGCTTCTTAAGAGGCTGAGATGTAGAGAATCTTAGTTTGAACCCAGCCAGCATAGGAAAGGACATGACATTTTTATTTCTAAGAGATCCCAGAAAAACCCAGAAGTGAGGCTGTGACTCAAGGTTAATGCACTACCCTTGAGCAAAAGGAATTCAGGGACAATGTCTAGGCTCAATGTTCAACCCCTGGACCTGCCCACCCCCAATAGAGCCTATACCTCCATGTCTTTGTGTATGTACGGATGTATTCCTATAGGCAATTCTCCAGAGTAGATATGATGAATGGCACCAAGCAAGGATTTTTTTTTCAATACAATGATTTTATAACACAGAGACTACTTTTATGACAATGTATGTTCCAGGGCTACCTTCACTGTTCCCAGTGTAGCCTGAGGAATTCTCTGCATCCCAGGCCTGCTGGAAGAAGTCTCTCTCATTTTCTGTACAGGCAGACAAAAGGCCTCAGACCTGTAAAGCTTTGTAACAACAACTCCATCTAGGCCAATTAGTTAGGATGAGTGTGGGTGGGCTCTGAAGGCCAGGAGAAAAAGGCCTCTTTCACTACAAGCTATCTCTCTTCCCAGTGCTCTGTTTTTACAGGAAGCCTTCATTTGAGCCACCTCCCATGGCAGTCCAAGTTCCCTGAACTTTGTGAGACTATATTCCGGTGCTCAGATACAGTGCTCAATATAATATATAATGAAATATTACATTGCAGGCGATAATAGGCCTATGATACCTCTCCTTGGTTTTCCGGAAGCTTGAGAAATCCAAGCACATGTCTGATATAACAAAGCTTCCTGTCATCTAGGTCTCGTGAAGATCATCAGGTTCTGAAACTTTGACCTCTCCTAATTGGGCCTTGGGTGGGTAGGTTTGGGGATTAAACACAGGGCCTGGTTGCTGACCATAAGTTCAGTGCAGAAGTCCAGTGCTTTACCATTTTGTGTCAGAGCTTCACTTCTGGTCTATGTGTGTGTCTGTGTGTGTATGTCCATGTGTGCACACATACAGTCATGGAGCTTGAACTCAGCACTGTACCTAATTTCTCTTGTACAAGGATAGCCTTCTATCACTTGAGCCACAGAACCACTTCATACTTTTTCTAGTGATTTGGTCCTGAGTAATCAATCCCAGGGTTTCATATATGCA
>NW_024872187.1:0-22501 GCF_019054845.1 Dipodomys spectabilis
CTAGTAAGGAGGGTGTTAATGATCAAATTGGTCAAAAACATGATTCAGTTTTATAATGCCCAAATGAGTGTCTAATGTTTGTCAGGTATTGACCTGTGAAAACATCCTGATAGGGGAACTCCAAACAGTCTTAATGCCCTTAATGTGACCATGCTTAGTTCCATGGTCTTAATGGACCTTCTAGTTAATCCTACAAAATGATAGCAACTTCAGTCTTGGAGCAGACACTCTGTATGACTTTCAATTTTGAATCTACCCAGATTGAAATTGAGACTGGATAAGCGAGGTAAATACTGTGGTGATTCTGTCCACATACTGAGTACTACTATGACTGTGTGGCAGGGAGGCCACAAGAGGTCCTATTTGTGCTGTCATGGAGATCAGACCCCATGGGCATGAAATTCATGATAGGTCAGCAAAATGTGATCCGAGACAACTTGCTTCTAAAAAGCAAGACTCTCAAAAACCCCTGAAACTGACCAGTTCCATTCTTTCCAAGTCAACTATACTTGGGGAAAATTTGACATTTCTGAGAAACTTAGCTGTATGTAGTGAAGGCCAACCCTTTGAGATGAGCAATAAGTACTAATCATAGCCAGGGGAAATGTCTGGTAGTATTGCAGAAGACCAGTATTGGAGATGTTACTGGCCAAATTGAAGTGGAATCTGTGCTTTGGTTCAATTGGCCAACCCACACCTGACCCTTCTCAAACACCTTAAATTAAGTAAGGAGAGACTTCATAGTTAGTGGGTCATTCAACTTCATGTTTACAAATATGCTATGTAGGGCCCTTGAAAATTTCCCAAAGAGCTTAAAGCTAAAAACGAGAAACAGCAGCTCAAATTAGTTTTATTCTATTGATCATAATACGTGCTTTCATTTATCAGCAGGGTTTGTTAATTGGAAATGCCACCATGGAAAAGTAACTAGGAGCCACTGGTAGGACTGAATGGGAAAAATTACGTATAAATATAATACTTGACCAGATAAGATGATGATAAACAAAATGAACCCCAAGATAGGGACTCAAGTGGTTTTTTCTTTCTTGCTATTGTTTCTAACATATTTATAATATTCCATGTGATTTTTGCTTCTTTGTATTCCCATCCACCCACATGGTATAACCTGTTTCCACTGTGTTTGATGTTGGTGCCCTGCATCTTGTATATACACTTCTCTAATTTGGGGAGGGAAAGGGGAAAAAAAAACAAAATGCTTAAATAAGGATACAGGTTGACCCATTGTAACAATGAGATGCACAAGACACTGTTGAAAAACAAACTTTACAATTTATGCCGGAGTAGGGGGAGTGTATAGTGTAGTTGTGGAGCTGGGAGGTTAGGGATGGTATAGGAAAATCAAAGGAGGAGGTAACAATGCTTGATAGGAAATGTACGCTCTTTACCTTGCTCATGTAACTAACCCCTCTGAACAGTATTTTTACAATAAACATATTAAAACAAAGAATAAATATACTTGAAAGAGAATCTGTGTGGTGATGGGAGGCCAATGCTACAGAAAGACTTACAAGGATTGAATACTGGCAAACAAGTTACCTGAAAACTGAGATGAAGCTGAGTGTTATCCTAGATGCTCAGTTGGCTCAGTTCTGAGGATCTATGTTTGAAGCCAACCCAGGCAGGAAAGATGAGACTTTTATTTCCAATTCACCTGCAAAAAGACACTACCAGAGTTGTGGCTAAAGTGGTAGCCTTGAGAAAAAATGCTCTGGGACAATGCCCAGAGCATGAAATCAAACGCAAGACCAGCCCACAGTCTATTTTACTTAGACTTTGAGTATTGTCAGTTTCCTACTCTACAGTTTACCTAAGTATGGTTCATTTCCTGTGCCCATTTTTTACTATTCTGTAGTTTTCCAAGTTCCCCAGTAACTGAGTATACTGGCTATTTCATTTTAGCACTCTTAAATTCAGTTTATTTTTTTATTCTGGGATTTGCCTTCTGGACTTTGCATTATATTCACAAACTGCATTGTTGAAAGGGCAACTCCTTTGTGCAACTAAAAGATTAAAATTAAAATTAAAATTAAATCACAAAGTTCAGTGAGTTTCTAAGTTGTAAACACTTGGTTGGCTGAAAACTGGCACATCTGGAGAGAACATGGACTATTCTAATTCCGGAGTGATGTCCTTTTATAATCCTTAATGTAGGAGTAAACTATTTCTGAGGACTGTGAACCATTCTAGCAAATGATCTAACAAAGAAGGGATGATGATTGACATATGAAGGTGGGGGGGCAATCTTGTAAGGTTCAGCCCTTAAGTGGATGAATCTGATAATTCACCAATGTGTACCAGAGAACTGAATTACCTATTTTTGAGAAAAATTCCCACAAATGTCCAAAAGAGTTAAGTTTGAGAATAAGGTTATCTTTCCCCTATAGTTGGGCACAAAAATGTAATGGGGAACAGTATTTAAGAAGCTAAGAGGAGGTACAAATGTGAAGTGCAATAACCAGTAAATAGTTAACTCCAACTTGAACTTTAGTGTTGATTCCTAGCCCAATTTTCTTTCTTCTTAGTAGGCTTTTTTTCTAAGTTTTAGTAGCAGTTTCTGTATAGAGTGAAGTTTGTTAACCTTATATAAGGTAAAGTTCCCCAAGTTCCTCCTCTTCTTCAAGGACCTGACCTGGAAACTGTCAAGAAGAAGAGACCATCTGAAGAAGAGCCAGCTTAAGGGTTCACCTTCCAAGTAAAATTCCCCAAATCTGAACACTGTTATTGGAGTGGGGGTAGGGTCACAAGGTTACTCCTTTGAGGCCATGTCAATCAAAATATCTACTACCATCCTGGTTTTTCAGTTAAATTAATTTTTTGCAGCAAGAAATTAGCTTGACAAATGGTTGATTATTAAGGGTGATATTGGTTCTCAGATCCAGGTTGGAGAGTGGATATCATTGTTAAAGAAATAGACAATCTGATTCTCAGTACAGCCTTTAGGGGAGCTCTGGATGTTTGGTTCACCATTCTTCTTGATGACATCTGAAAAAAGCTACCAAATGTGATGACAGGTCAGATTTACAGATAATAACATTGGATATGTTGCAACTCCACATGTTACAAGTGACAATTTCTGAAAGGGCATTTATGGTCTGGGTGTAATGGATTATGATGATGAGTCACTCTATGATGTCAAAATTATCATGGATGAGCTATAAACAAGAAGTGTAAGTATTTGTTGCAACTAGAGGCATTTTCTGAAGACATTGGTGAAGTTACATTTCTCAGGATTCATTCATCAGAAACATTGAAATATGAGAAAAGGGACACAAGCATAAAAGATGCTTCCCTCTCACAAATGATTATCTTTTATGCTTCCCTCTTTAAGCCCAGAATCCTCCTATTGAAGACATCAGAGAACTCCACAAATAGTTCCATGCTCATACTTTGATGTTGGTGGAAGATGAGGAGGTGTTTTACATTGATGACAAGTTTCTCAGTCTCAGATATGATTGTACCGCCCATGGGCTCACACTGGAACATATAGACTATATAGTTGTTCAGAAAGGTCACATTAACGACTATGATATGCACTTTGTCAGAGTTAAGGCATCTCTGTTTACCAGGTACCCAATAATAGCCAAATACATTTGCTTTGCCTTTCACTGTTATGTCTTGAGGACTTGGTGGAACTTTATGCAGAGGAGTAGAGAACCTACCAATTCTGAAATTCTATTAGGTATTAATTACTTTGCACACAATGGGTCCTATTTTTTTTTTTACAGAAATCCTGTTAGCTTGTATGTTTTCATTTGATAAAATAGATCAAATGTCATCACTCTCTAGGATTGTGATCCTGAGGAAATGACTAAATTTCCCTTATTTCTAAAGTGACTCAGATCTGTTCCAAGTTCATAGAAATTTCTTCTTACCAACACCTTTTCAAATATGATACTTGTGCTTTGTTGATCTCGTTAAGCACCTTTGGATACAAAGAACTTGATGGACAGTACCTAGAAAGGTCAGCACTCATCTTAAGAGGCCAAAGGAATCTGGCAATGAAGGAGCAAGCATCACAGCTAACCAGTGAAGGAATCATTTCCCCATAAATTTCTTTTGGTACATCATACAACATGAGGGAGGGAATTGTAGTTTTAGACTACTTTATCATAACAGTGATAACCTATCTTTTATTAAAGGAAGGGAAGAATCAGGCTTGAATTTTTACTGGGAAACCTCATCTAGCTAGTTTTATTTTTTAAAAAGATTCTCTGTTTTGTATATAAAATTGTAACTTATTCCAATCCCCTGAATTACAAATAAGTGTTCAAAGTAAAGACCTAGTCATACTGTCTCCTCTACGAACCTCCCTAAAATCAAAAGCTCCTTCTCTCCTTATTGTTTTATCTCTAAAAATTTCTTTGGTGTCAATAAGCTGTTCTGGTGAAATTCAGGTGATACCTGTTTTTATTGTATTCAGGACACCGTTTCTGCAACTGTCTTCATTGGGTTGTCAAAAGGCATTTCAACCATCCAACCTGTGTAAAAGTAAACTCAACTGAAATATACATGTTCATAACGGAGACAACTTTATTAAAGAAAAACATAAGTTTAAATGATTTTGTAGTAATAAGTTCTGCAATCCTGCCTTAATTTTAACCTAGTTAAATTCAAATGATTTATTGTAAAATATATGTAGATATTAGATAATAATATCTGGCTAGAGTAAGTGAGTATATAGTCAGTTGATTGAATTAAAGTTTATTAAATGCCTATTATTTACCAGTCACTATGTTTAACATTAAAAAGGAAGGTAAATAAAATATGTTAATAGATTTAATTTCTGTAAACTTTTAATTCATGATACTAGTTTTACAATATTCATCTAAAATTTATACATGAAGTAAGGTTTCGAGAGTTAGGTAATATATCCAATGGCATAAAACAGTTGGGCCCAGAGCTGAAATATGCCCAAGACTTATCTTTGTGTTCTTCATGATACCTTATTTAACTCTCAGAATCTCAAAATCTAAACTGTTACAACTTCAGCAAATATATTCACTTAGTATTTGCAGTATTCTAAGTTGCTATTTTTTATAACATTACACATGGCCATGTTTCAAAACTGAATGGCAGGTAAATAGTTTGGAGTAGTCACACTTCTTTGAATCCTAGATTGCATCAATTGCAAAAGAAGTTGGTTTTAAAGAGTTTAGATGGCTTGGAAGGTTCTCAAGGCAGGTAAATGGAGATGAACAACAAAAAGATGAGAAAAGAAAAACTAGGAAATGATAGACTTTGATGATTAGAGGAGGGTATATAATGCTAGCAGAGGGAGAAGAAAAGAAAGGTTGACTAGACTTTTAAATGAAGTTGTCTCACAAAAGATCTTAAATAGGAAGACTATATGAAGAACTGTGTTTTAAGATCCACCTGACAAGAATGTACAGGTTGAATCAAGAGATACAGGAATAGAAGAGTGAGGAAACTATGTCTGAGGACATGTAAATAACTTCATGGTGGTGAAGGCATGGACTGAGTGGCAGTCATGGAGCCAAAAAGAAAGGATACTTCCAACTACTCACTAACTGTCCTGAGATTATATATCTGCAGAGCTTCCAGACACTGGTCTCCCCTCTAGAAAAAAAAGACGACAATAGAAAGTTGAGGAGATGAGCAGAAGACATGCCCCAATGTATGAACACCAAAGGAAATAATCTAATGTATCAGGGCAAGTGAGATCCCAATAGCAGTACCTCAAGGAACTATCAGGAGGCACAGGAGCAAACCATCAGAATCAGATAAGCCCCTATGAGCCAATATAGGCAAACTTCAGGAAAACAGGGATTATTCTGTTTTTCTGAAGATCTTGATGAAACTAAGGCTATAGAAAAAATGTTTCACACCTTAAGAGTAAGGTGAGTTGGAGTAGACAGGGAAAGTGAGGCATAGGAAACAGCAGCACGGAATTCAGAGAAACTGTATTAATAATTCTATTAAAAGCAAAAAAGCATTATCTCTAAGACCTACATTCCATCAAAAGCTTCAGTATTAGTTAAAAGAAAAAGAATAAAGAAAAAGAGTAGATCTCTTCCTCTGACTTAGCCTGCTTGTCCAAAATAAAGTGTGATCTCAATGGAATTCTATGCCTCCATCAGAAAGAATGACATTGCCCCATTTGTTAGGAAATGGAAAGACTTGGAAAAAATTATATTAAGTGAAGTAAACCAGGCCCAAAGAAACATAGGTCCCATGGTTTCCCTTATTTGCAATAACTAGTATATGTCTGAGCCAAGCAGTAAAGGTCAGATAAGTTGATGTTAGGGAAATGAACCCCAAGATAAGTATTCAATTTTTTTCTTTTATGCAATTGTTTCTAACATATTTATAAGATGATTTCTATGTTGCCTTGTACGTCCCTCCTCCACAGTATAACCCCTGCCTTCACTGTATTTGATGTTGGTATAATTTGTGGAGGGGAAGGGCAAAAACAAATTGTTTAACCAGGGATACAGGTGGACCCATTGCAACAATGAGATGTACAAATCGTTATGTCAAAAAACGAACTTTACAACTTTGGGGGAGGGGAAGATCAGGTGGGGGAAGGTGGGGAGAGTATGGGAAGAGATGGGAAGGGGAAACAAAGAGGAGGCAACAATGCTTGATAAGAAACGTACCCATAATCTTGCCCATGTAATTGTAACTCCTCTGTACGGTATTCTTTTTTTTTTAATTTTATTTTATTTGTGAACATATTGTACAGAGGGGTTACAATTACATGGGCAGGATAATGCATACATTTCTTACCAAGCATTGCAGCCTCCTCCTTTGTTTACCCTTCACATCCCTTCCCAGCCTCCCCCCTCCCCCACAATCCTTCCCCCCCTCCTTCCCCCCCCCCCCCCGCACCAACGTTGTAAAGCTCATTTTCGACATGACAACTTTGTACGGTATTCTTACAATAAAAAAATATATAAAGTGTGACCTGAAAACTGAACAACGATATCTTAAAGAGACATCCTGGAAAAAACAGACATTTGGGAAAAATAACTTTTCTTGATAAAATGTGATTAAAGTTTTATTTTATCTCACGAATGGACACCTGTCTTGGAGCATGTGGCAAAATTCATCCTTTTAAGGGCTTAGCAGACATCTATGACCAAAATTTAACAAATAGGTCAGTCTAGAAGTCTCTGAGCCTAATTGATGAAAGTGTACCTTATGTATTTATCTTTGTTCACACACTTGGTACATTTATCACTCTTAATAAATATGAGTCAAACCCTCAACCTCCATTTGAGCACAGATATGCAGAAAGTTTTAAGATCATGAAGAATTTATGGTCAGACATGCCCATACCCATGGCTGGGTTGTGCACTATCTTTCCTTCTTTCATTAACTCTGCTTTACTAATAAACTTTCTTGGCCTTTAATTTGTATCCTCAAATTATTTTCTGAGACAAATCAGGAACTCAGTATGCAAGGGCCAGGCAGATGACTCCATTTTGGAGACATCCTCCTTGGGGCATCAGGGATCAGCAATCCTGTAACAATGAAATTATCTTCAGTGTGCTCTTGCTGTGAGTTGCCTGCTGGAACATTACTGTGTAATTTCAAAATGGCTGCCTAAGCAGGTTTTGGTGGCTCAGAGTTCTATTCCTAGCTACTCAGGAGGCTGAGGTCTAAGGATTTCAGTTCGTATCCATCATGAAGAAGCAAACTGTGAGATTCTTATCTCCAATTAACCACCCAAAACACCAAAACTGGAGCTGTGACTCAAGTGTTAAAATGCTAAACTTGAGTAAAAAAATTCAGGGGCAGAGTCCAGGCCCTGAGTTCAAGCCCTAGAACAGGCACAGAAAAAGGCTCCCTGTTTTGACATGTAATTTCTACATTCTAATTTACAGTCATGCATATTTTCTATTTTCCTTGTTTAACTGTCCATTTATGAAATATAATTAGGATCTAGTAAGCTATAAATAAGGTAGAGCTATACATGTGGTAGATTCTTTTCTGTGACTGATTACCCTTGGCACAAACTGTACAGTGTCATGATCTTCTTAAAAACAGAATAACGATCTTTCCAACTGGCAAACTTGCATAATTAAAGGCATCAGCAGTGCATAGAATTAGCACTTCATGTTTTTTTCCACAGGTTTGGACAGCATCCTTCATCAGCTTGACAGATGGAATTTTTTTAAGTTCTTCATTTTGTTCTCATGTCTATAGCTACACAGTCCCTTTCGAGGACCCCATGGAAGATAAAGAATCATGGGCCCAGGATAATTGTCTGTAGGCATGATCTGTTAGCTTGCTTTATTATTTATCACCAGAAACTCTTAACTATGTGCCATTAAAGACCAATCTGCCCGATCTGACATAGGAGAGAACTAGTAACAGAGCACACAAGCATTGGCATTCTCTAGCTGGAAATTGAAAAGATGACATCTTTGCTTGGTGAAAAAATTTTCCAAGAACCTCTATGCACTTAGTTCTAGGTGTTACTACCACAATTATAGATGGTTTGTGCTTGCATCTGCACATTCTAGCTTTAGTTATCCCTTTAATAATAACTACTAGAGTTCTTGGCATGTCACAGACTCTGTCCTGTCATGTTAAAGCTGAATAAACTTGAGAGCTAAAGTCACATGCTTAGTAACAGAATCATATATAGAACAAACTATATAAGTAGATACATGTAGCTTATTAGTAGGCAGAATGATTTATTTTGTTTTCAGATATGTAAGAAAGCCCATAAGGAAGATAGAGCAGAAAAATAATCTATTTTTTAACTGTAGGTAGAAGCAAAAACAATATTCAAATCAAAGGGATAAGTTCTAAAACTATCTGCTATTAGACATTTATCCATAGAATGGTATGATATTATGGCGATTTTTTTTGGTCAGTTGTGGGGCCTGAATTCTGGGCCTGTCAATGTCCCTCAGCCATTCAGCTCAAAGTTAACGCTCTGGGAGCCCTGAGTCCTAATAGTCTGCAAGTCATAACACTGTACTTCCTTAGTGATGGGATAGGAATTTCAGCCTTACTGGACTTAGCATTGATTTCTATGTCCTTTCCTAGCACCTGGCCAAAATTATGATACATAGTTACGGAATGAAAATGTAATGCCATCTTAAGAAAGTCATTTAGGGCTCTGGGAATGTGACTTCATGGTACAGTGATTGCCTAGCATGAATGAAACTCTAGGTTAAATTCTTCAATGCCACATAAACAGAAAAAGAAACACTGGAAGTGCTGCTGTGCCTCAAGTGGTAGAGTGCTAGCCTTGAGCAAAAAAAAAAAATGCTCAGGATAATTCCCTAGCTCCAGGGACTAGTTTAAGCCCCAGGACTGGCATAAATAAATAAATAAATAAATAAATAAATAATAAAACAAAGACAACATTTAGTTAGTAAATGCAAAATAAATAACCCATACTTGGAATATATAAATGCTCCTTTTATATTGATACCTGACAAAAGTCTCTAATTCATGTACTTTACCTATATTAGATTACTTTGTTGAAAAAAAAGATTTGTTCATTAGGTCACAGCAATTAATGCCAGGAATCTGGTTAGATGTCAGGTGAAGATTAGTTCTGGAAATTCAAAGATTCCAGGCTTTGAGTGTACACTGCTAATCACAATCAAAAGGGTAGTCTAAGTGAGATTTGGAAATCTTTTTGGTCAGTCATGGCACCAAAAAGGCAAAGGCTAATTAACAGTTGTGACAGAAGAGAACGAATAACTCTAGATGGAAGGAATAAATGTTAGTAACTAAGGTATACCAGAAACTGTTCTAAGGAACCATTTTTGGTTATTGAAGAACTAATTATCAACTAGGCTTATTCATCATTGCCTTTAACATTCTAAATCTCTTAGGCTAATTCTTAATCTCTGTATGATATATGTCTCTCCTTCTATATTGTTCTTTCAAGTAATCATTATTAAAGGGATCGGATCCAATGAAGAATGAATCAGAGACCCTGCAGGTGCATCTGAAAATGTTCATATCCTGTGTCAAATGTTAGAACATCTTTGAATCTAGTACATAAACAGTCTGAGCAGTCAGTCTAGTGGATATCATTGGAGAAATTCAGAAAGTCACATTTTTTCCAGCAAATCTTATCCCTTATAATAAATGACAGCATGCTGTGTCAGCCTCCTATTAATATGACAAAGTACTTTATAAAATCAACTTAAAAGAAGAAAAGATTAATCTTGGCTTCTGATTTTGTACATTTCAGTTTATGTTTCTTATCCTCATTGCTTTGGATTGGTGGTGGCACTGTACCCCATGTCAGGAACATTAGATGGAGCATGTGTTCATAGAAGCCAGCAAGTAAAAAAGAGGAGGAATAGGAGTGGGAGAGGAAGAAAGAGGAGGATGGGGAGAGGGAGAGGAAGAGTGAGAGGGAGAAGAAAAAATAGGAGACAGAAGAAAAAGAAGGAAGAGGAGGAAAGGACTTTGATCTTAATGTCCTCTTTGATCACAATTTCTCAGTGACCAAATCTCTACAACTGTGCCGACTTGAAAATGTTCACCACCTCTTCATGGCAACATAGTGAAAGCTAATTATTATTCCCAATCCTTTATGATTTCAGATTTAATTTCTAGAGTGATGGGTAAATATTTCCATACAATTGTGGTAACTTCTGTTCCTAAATATTTACTTGAATTAATCAGAGGAACTATTTGCCTTGGAGTTGGTTTGGTTATACAATTGTTGGAGAGATGAATGACATATTTAGAATGCAAATACACTTTATTTAATAGATAAAGAAGCTTCAAGAGATGTCATTTTGTGATTTTCAAAAATGACTATTTTGATGGAGTTCCAGGAAGATGGCGGAGGAGAAGCTGGAGGCTAAACAAGCTCTTGCGTAGAAAGCAGTTTTAGTGTTCCAGTGAACAGTCCTAAAGCCAGAGAATCACACCAAGTGTGCCATCACAGTGCAGAGAGTTAGGCCAGAGAGGGAAAATCCAGGCAAGAAGACAGATCTGAGCATTTGCCAGCTGCCGCAGCTGTGGTGGCAGTAGCCATAGCCGCCATACCTGCAACACAGAGAGTCCAGGACAAAGGCGTCAGAAGTGGCAGGTGAGTGGATTCTACTTACCACCAGCAAGAAACAGCAAGGAGCAGACATCTTCATCCTGCACTTCGCAGAACAGAGATGATCCAGGAACTAAGACTCCGGTGTGAGTAGAAGCCTGACATCCTCACTCCTTCTCAGGGAGCAGAGGAGGGAAGGCTACCCCTCCCCCCCCCAATACCAGAGATCTCCATCTTTGATATTGACAAAGGCCCAGCTGAGCAGCTAGCTCCAAAGCAGGCCTTGAAAGAAAACAAAGTCATTTAGCAGGTCACAGGAACCTAACCTTACCTGCCAGGCTCAGCTCCACCCAGGGAAAAGTCACCCAGCTCGAGCCACCAGCCCCAGAAGTGGCTTTCTTCACTGGGTAATCAGAGCCAGAGGCTGCCCCTCCCTACAGCAGCCTTGACAATCAATTGAAATTCAGTAAACATAAACCCTGAGAATGGCTCCAGGTTGGGCTCTGTGAGTTTCTCAGAAGCTAGCTCCTCAGGGAAAAGCAGCTGTTTCCTGAAAGGCCTCAACTCTACCCAGAACCTAGCCTCATCACAGCATCTCCAAACTAGAGGAAACAGCCATCTTCCTCTTTTGTGATGCTCAAAGCAGATCTCCCTACCATTGACCTATCTTGGGAGGAGGATCACAAAATCCTGGGTAAAGCAGAGCATTTTTCTGCCTGCTCAAACAAACTGACTTACGAAACCAACCAAGCCACAGGAAAATCAAACACCACAAGCAGACCAGAGACTCCAACAAGAGACTGGTTATGGAAACAAGGGAGATACAGGATCTTCCCATCTCCCCCCCCACCAAAAAAAATCAAAGAATTATTTTTTTGTACCTTTTATTAAAAAATTTTTCTAAAACTTTTTTTTTAATTTTTAATTTAAAAAAAATTTTGTTTTCTATTAACTTTTTTGTCTTCCTCTTATAATTTTTATTTTAGGGGTATATGTGTATATACTTTTTTTCTCTTTTCCTTTTTTCTCTTTTTTAAATTTTTTTCTTTAGTTCTACTGACCATTTGATCCTTTTTTTCTTTCTTTCTCATTCTTTTCACTTTTTCTTTTCTCTCATTCTTCTTTGCATGACTTAATTGCTGTTCTGCTCATCCTCAGGTATACCTGTAGTCGATTATTAGACCTTAGCCCCATTGTGTACACAATTAATCCAGAAATTTATTACTCAATTTAAAACCTCTTAGACTTAAATTCCTTAATAGCAGTACTACCTCTTTATGCCTATATAATATTTTAAGCATTTTTATTTTTAAGTTTTTCACGTCTCCTTTCTATCCCTCCCCTTCTCTTATTTTATCAACTTTCTTCTCTGCATATTACGTTTTCATTTTTGCATAATTTTTAAGTGTTGCACTTTTTAATTTTTGTTTTTCCATTTTTTCTTCTTTTTTCTTTCTCTTTCTTCTCTTTTTCTCTCTCTCTACTATCGTTTTATCCAACCTATTTCGCTTTGAGATTAGGATTTAGTTAACTCTCCCTCTGCCTTTCCGCATCCCTCTATGCCTATTTTCACCTACATATCTCCCTAAACCTAATAATTTCTGTTTGCCAAATTCTTCTTTGCAGTTCGTAGCCCATTAATACATAGTTGTTTGAGGTTGAATAGATATATCTATTGAACTAGATTGTATCTGCAGACTTTTGACTGTGCAACTACAGACTTTGGTTGATGCTTGCCTTAAAATAGTGTGCTAACACAAAACTGGTGTTACTTTCATCCCAAATGGGCAGATCAATCCGGAAAAACACAAGAAAAATGGCAAGTCCGGGTATCTCAACTCCCACTCATGATCAGGGGACAGAACAGATAATGAATAATCATGAGGAAAGTTCCCAAAAAGCTCTACAAACACTACTGGTAAACATGGTAAATGAAAAGATTGAAACCTGCAAAGGACTCTGTATGAGCCTGATAGGGAGAGAGAGAAGGCAAAACAAACTTTAAATGCAGGAATATCATGAGTGTGAGGAAGCTACTCAGAGATTGATACAGGAATTGCGTGAGCAACTTGAAAACACTCAAAGAGAAAGCCAGGAATGGCGTGAGCAGGTTGAGAACACCCAAAGAAAACTACAGGAACTGCGTGAACGTGAGGAAGCTAATCAGAGAGTAATACAGGAATTGAGAGAGCAGGATGAGAATACAGAAAGATCACTAAAGGGATTCATGGAATCCATAAACACAGAGTTGAAGGAAGTCAGGGAGACCACAAAGGGAATGCTGAATGGAACCCAAAAGAAGGAATGGGAGTCCAAGGAAATCATAACCAATCAACTAAGTGATTTGAGAATAAACACTGAACACCAAACTAAGGAAGAAAAGAAGTTCATACAAGATTTAAAACAAAGCTCAAACAAAGAATTTGAAGCCATGAAAGCCGACCAAGTAGAAGGAAAAGAATTTAAAAAACAATGTAGAAAGTCTTGATAGTAGGTTAGACCATGCAGAAGATAGAATTTCAGGGATTGAAGACAGCCTAGCTATTATAGAGAAAGAACATACAACATACAAATCCAAGAAATATGATAGATCTATTCAACACTTGGAAGACACCATCAGAAGGCTTAATCTGAGGATAATGGTTGTAGAGGAGCACCTAGAGACAGAAGTTAATGGTCTAGGAAATTTGTTTAACAGGATCCTAGCAGAGAACTTCCCAAACATGCAAAAAGATAGGCCTATTCAGATACAAGAATCTTATAGAACTCCAAATAGACCAGACCAGAATAGGACATACCACTGCCCCATTATAATCCACACAGAATCAATTCAGACCAAGGAAAAGATCCTTAAAGCTGTCAAGGACAAAGTATCAATCACCTATAAAGGGAAATCAATTAAAATCACCTCAGATTTCTCAGCAGAGACAATCAAAGCAAGAAGAGCCTGGAATGATGTATGCCATGCCCTAAAGACAAACAACTATCAACCAAGAATTCTGTATCCAGCTAAACTCTCCTTCATAACCTCAGGTCAAATAAAAACCTTCCATAGCAAAGAAAAACTGAAACAATATATCTCCACCAAACCAGCCCTACAAAAGATTCTTAAAGATGTCCTACACATAGAAAACCAACAAGACCACAATAAAGGCCAAGAAACCTCACCCAAACTGAAAATCCAAGAACCATAAGAAGAACCCAGTTGCTGCAGGTATCAAGAACGTGGATAAAATAGCAGGAACTCCCAAATACATCTCAGTCCTATCTCCCAACATTAACGACTTAAGTCTCCAATTAAGCGACATAGACTGTCTAGTTGGATTAAAAAGCAAGATCCTTCTAATTGCTGCCTTCAGGAATCATTTCTTGCCCATAAAAACAAGCACATTTTCAATGTGAAAGGCTGGAACAAAATCTACCAAGCAAATGGCCCCCATAAACAGGCGGGAGTTGCAATCCTAATATCAGATAAAATAGACTTCAAATTAAAATTAGTGAGGAGATAATGAAGGTCGCTACATACTAATTAAGGGATCTCTCCTTCAGGAGCATATTACAATCCTAAATATCTATTTGCCAAAAAAACAGAGCACCCAAATTTAACCAAGAAACACTACTATAACTCAAATCCCACACAGATCCAAAGATATTAATTGTTGGGGATTTTAACACACCACTTTCCCCACTGGATAGATCAACTCTGCAAAAACTCAACAGAGAAATCGCAGACCTAAACAACTGCATAGATCAACTAGATTTAACAGACATCTACCGAATATTTCACCCCACAGCATCAGAATACACGTTTTTCTCAGCACCACATGGAACATTTTCCAAAATAGACAACTACTAGGCCACAAAGCAAACTTGTCCAAATTCAGAAACATTGAAGTTATACCGTGAATTCTCTCAGACCACAAGGGAACAAAATTAGAACACGGCACCAAAAGCCACCAAAGAAAATCCTGTAACATATCGAGGCTTAAAAACACACAGCTGAATCACGAGTGGGTCATGGAAGATATTAGAAAGGAAATTCAAATGTTCATGATATTCAAGAAAAATGAACACAAAAATTACCAGCTCATCTGGGACACAGCAAAGGCAGAACTTAGAGGCAAGTTTAAATCTCTGAGTTCCTACATCAACAAATTGGAGAGATCTGAAACCAACAATTTAATGAGACATCTGAGCCTCCTTGAAAAAGAGCAGTAAGATAAATCCCAATCCAGTAGATGGAAAGAAATAATTCAAACTAAATCAAAATTAAATGAATTAGAATGCAAAACAAAAACATACGAAGAATCAACCAAAGAGTTGGTTCTTCGAAAGAATTAACAAAATTGACAGACCCTTGGCAAATCTTATCAGAAAAAGAAGAGAAGAGACCCAAATAAATAAACTCAGAGATGAGAATAGAAACATCACCACAGAAACAACCAAGATTCAGAACATTATAATGGAATACATCTCAAAACTTTATGCTAATAAGTTTGAGAACTTGGCAGAAATAGACTTTTTCCTAGCAAATACTGACATGTCAAAACTAAACCAAAACTAAACCAAGATGAGTTAAACTATCTTAACAGCCAATATCAAGCATTGAAATAGAAACAGCAATAAGAGACCTAGCAGCTAAGAAAATCCCAGGACCAGATGGCTTTACAGCGGAATTCAACAAAGCCTTCAAAGCAGAACTCACACCAATACTCCTTCAACTCTTCAATGAAACTGAAAGAGAAAGTTCACTACCAAACTCATTCTATGAAGACATCATAAGCCTCATCGCAAAACCTGGCAGGGAATCATCAAAGAAAGAGAACTATAGACTCATTTCTTTGATGAACATAGATGAAAAACTTCTCAACAAAATTTTGGCCAATCAACTTCAACAATTCATCCAAAAAATCATACACCACAATCAAACAGGATTCATTTCAGGGATGCAAAGCTGGGTCAATATAAGCAAATCAATTAATATAATTCAGCACATTAACAGGAGCAAGGATAAGAACCACATGGTTATCTCAATAGATGTAGAAAAGGCATTTGACAAGATTCAACACTCCCTTATGATGAAGGTTCTGCAAAAAATTAGGAATCCATGGAACATTCCTCAATACAATAAAGGCTGTATGTGACAAACCTACAGCCAGCATTGTACTTAATGGTGAAAAACTAAAACTATTTCCTCTTAACTCAGGAATGAGACAAGGATGTTCATTCTCTCCACTTCTCTTCAATCTAGTATTAGAATGCTTAGTTACAGCAATAAGACAAGATGCAAACATAAAATGGATCCAAATAGGGAAAGAAGAAGTAAAACTCTCCCTCTTTGAAGATGACATAATCTTGTATTTAAAGAATCCCACAGAATCCACTTCAAAATTACTCGAGCTCATTCAAAATTTTGGCAAAGTAGCAGGGTATAAATTTAACCCTCAAATATCAATGGCTTTTCTGTATGCCAACAATGAGAAAAGTGTGGCTGAAATTAGGAAAGCAACTCCATTCGTAATATTCCCACATAAAATAAAATACCTAGTAATTAACTTAACCAAAGAAGTGAAGGACCTCTATGATGGAAAATTTAAAAACTTGAAAAAGGAAATCAAAACAGAACTTAGAAAGTGGCAAAAAAAAAAAAAAAAAAAAAAAACTCCCATGCTCCTGGATTGGAAAGATCAACATCGTGAAAATGGCAATACTTCTCAAGGCTATCTACAAATTCAAGGTGATACATATGAATATTCCAACCTCATTCTTCAAGGAAATAGAAGAGGCAATCCAAAAATTCATATGGAACAATAAAAGACCCCGAATAACAAAAACGCTCCTCAACGGAAAGAACACTGCTGGAGGAATATCAATACCAAATTTCAAACTCTACATTAAAGCCATAGTAATCAAAACAGCTTGGTACTAGCACAAGAACAGACCTCAGGACCAATGGAATAGAATTGAAAACCCAGAAATGAACCTACAGACCTATAGCCATCTAATCTTCGATAAGGGAGCCAAAAAACATAGAATGGAAGAAAGACAGCCTCTTCAGTAAATGGTGCTGGCAAAATTGGTTAACTACTTGTAGAAAACTAAAGCAAGATCCTTATATATCACCCTGCACCAAAATCAACTCCAAATGGATCAAAGACCTTGGAGTCAAAGCAGACACTCTGAAAACATTACAGGATGGAATAGGAGAAACCCTAGGTCTCCTTGGCACAGGCTGAAATTTTCTTAATAGAGACCCAAAAACACAACAAATCAAAGAAAGGTTGGACAAATGGGATTGCATGAAGTTAGAGAGCTTCTGCATGGCAAAGGATATAGCTAGCAAGATGAATAGAAAGCCCACAGATTGGGAGAAGATCTTCACTAGCCATACAACGGACAAGGGTCTCATTTCTAAAATATACCTAGAACTCAAAAAATTAAATCCCCCAACAACAAATCTTCAAAGAAACAACTGCCCAATAAATAAGTGGTCTAAAGACTTAAAGAGAAACTTCTTTGAAGAGGAAAGAAGGATGACCAATAGACACATGAAGAAATGCTCAACCTCCCTAGCCATAAAAGAAATGCAAGTCAAACAACATTGAGATACCACCTCACCCCAGTTAGAATGGCTATAATCAAGAACTCTAATAACAACAGATGCTGGAGGAGATGGGGACAGAAGGGAACCCTACTGCATTGTTGGTGGTTGTGTAATGTTTTTCAACTACTTTGGAAAGTAGTATGGAGGTTCCTCAAAAAACTCCACATAGAGCTCCCCTATGATCCAGCAATCCCACTTTTGGGCATTTATCCAAATGTTCACAAACAAGACCACACTAAAGCTACCAGCACGACTATGTTTATTTCAGCATTATTTACCATAGTTAAGATATGGAGCCAACCCAGATGCCCCTCAGTAGATGAATGGATCAAGAAAATGTGGTGTATATATACAGTGGAATTCTGTTCCTCCATCAGAAAGAATGAGATTGCCCCATTTGTTAGGAAATGGAAAGACTTGGAAAAAAATTATATTAAGTGAAGTAAGCCAGCCCCAAAGAAACATAGGTCCCATGGTTTCCCTTATTTGCAATAGCTAGTATATGTCTGAGTCAAGCAGAAAAGATCAGATAAGTTGATGTTAAGGAAATGAAGCCTAAGGTATATATTTAAATGTTTTTTTTATGCGATTTGTTTCTAACACATTTATAAGATGATTTCTACGTTGCCTTGTACGTTCCTCCCCCATGATATAACCCCTGCCTTCACTGTATTTGATGTTCGCATAATTTTTGAAGGGGAAGGGAAAAAACAAATCGTTTAACCAGGGATTCAGGTGGACCCATTGCAGCAATGAGATATACAAGTCGTTATGTCAAAACGAACTTTACAAGTTTGGTGGGGGCAAATGAGGATTGGATGGAGGGCCGGGGGGAGAATGGGAAGGGATGGGAAGGGGAAACTAAGGAAGAAGCTACAATGCTTGAAAAGGAATGTACTCATTATCTTGCCCAGGTAATTGTAACCCCTCTGTACAGTATTTTCAGACACACACAAAGGAAACAAATTAGAACAATCTTGAATCAGTACTAATGATGCAACACTAGGTCCTTGAAAAACAAGAGCAGGCCTAACCAAAACCCAGTAGACAAAAATAATACAAATTAGATTAAAGAAGTAAATAAATCAGAGTCTCAAAAAAAATACAAGAAATCATAATTGACTTTTATATACTAGTAGCTCACAAAATCACTCAATGAATGTCAATGTAGATATTTTTAGAAATAGACTCAAGCAGCACAAACCAGTGAACAAAAAAAATCTAGAATTCTAAGAAACAACATTCTGTTTGAGTTTTAAAAAATTTCTCTGTTATTATTAAGGTGATTAATAGAGGGATTGCAATTAATAAGTCATGTAATGAGTACATTTCCTTTTATGGAATATCTTCAGTTCCCTCACTTGTTCCTCATCCCTCCCTCCTGTCCCCATCCATGTGTTAAATCACCAATGTTCAATGAACTCCACTACTGCAATTTTCACCCTTTTCCCTAAAGCTCTGTGCCCACCTCCCACCTTCCTGAAGACGTACAATGAATATACCATGCTTAGGTAAAGAAGACAGAATCATCACACACTATAACGAACAACAAACACAAAAACAAAAAAGGAGTCTTTTGTTTCCATATCTCATAGTTTGAGTATGTATATCATGTTATATAAATATAATTGTTTTTATCATAAAATCAATTCAGGAATTAAGGTGTGATAACTTATAATGTTGCTTTCTATTTAATAATTCTTTTTGTTTTTACATTAAAGATGTCGTGAAGTTCAAGTCCTAATGAAATTTGAATGTTCAGATTTAATGTTAAAATTTCAAAATGTCTAACAGTTCCATTTTGGCAACCAAAATGAAGAACAGTGATGTTTTATCCTCATGAATGTCATTATTTCATGTGCAAAAAAGGAAAATAAATGTAATATTAAGTCAGTGGAAATAAGAAATCAAATATTATACAATATTAATTCAGTGGAAATAAGAAATAAAATACTTATGCAATGCCTCAATTCCAGAGATTATGAGATCTATTGATAAAAGTAATAAAACTTGTAAAGTTGTTTTTTTCGACATAACATCTTGTACATCTCATTGTTGCAATGGATCCACCTATATGCTATTTAAACAATGTGGGTTTTTTTCCCTTCCCCTCCAGAACTTATACCAATGGGGAGATGGAAAGGGATGGAAAGGGGAAACAAAGGAGAAGGCAACAATGCTTGATAAGAAATGTACCCATTACCTTATCCATGTAATTGTAACCCCTCTGTACGGTATTTTCACAATTAAAAAAAGAAATAATAAATAATTTTAAAAACTCAGGACTGGCAAAAAATGTATTTTAAGAGAAAAAGACTAATAAAACTTGTTTTAAGTAGATTACTTAAGACATGAAGCAAGTGATAATTTTCTTTTCTAGGTGAAGTTGATATAGAAATCAAAGCTCAAAGATTCCAGAGTTCTGTGTGCTTGATATATGTCAATTTACACATATGCTTGACTCATCTCAACGTTATTTGAAGATAAATGAGAACAGGACTAGAATAAAAAATGTCAATCAAATGTTTAGATTTATTTTGTGACTAAATATGTCTTTTTATATCTATTTATTATATTTGAATAATGTGGTAAATTTATTTAAGTCACATCAACAATAATGAGAAATAAACAGCCCCTAGCTCCTTAAAAGACAGTAAGACAAAAAGGAAACAACAAAGAAAAAAATTGAACCTCATTTTGCACGTGGCCTTTGTATACTGTGGTGCTTTGTAATTGTGGATTATGTGACTATCCCATGAATCTGGGCTCAAATCACAAGGACTACTGGAAGAAAATTTCAAAATCTAGATCAGCTAACACAGCTGTGCAGTTTTTTGTGGGTTTCACTACAGTAGCAGCTGGCCATAAACTGTACAAAGGAAATAATTCTACTGCTTTGCAGGCAAGAATGTGATGAAAAGCATTCTTTTATCTTGTTAGATGAAATAAGAAAACCACACTTGAAAAGCTTACTAAGGGGAGGGGGGACCAAGATGGCGACGGGGCAGTAGGGAAACGCCACAGCTCTCTCCAACCAAAAAGAGAGTTTGAGTTCCAACGCTTAATCTCCCCAAGAGACCGACAACAACAAAAAGACGAACACTCAGAGAAAAACCAGAGGTGGAAAATAACAAAAAAAGAAAGAGAGGAAAAGAAGAATTTCAGAACAGAGAAGAGCGAAGACCCCTCCCCCAACCTTTACTGGCTGCGCGGCAGTGCGCCAAGCCACCGGCCAGCCCGCCCGGTGGGGGCTGCCGGAGCCCCAGAGACACAGGGGGCCGTTTGCAGATCACCAGGTACTGGTTTGCAGAACAGCAGATCGCCAGGAACAGAGAAACCTACCAGCCGGGAGTCTCCACGAGGATCCCACACCCACCCCTCACTCTCCACCAGGGCAGAGAGGCTCCATCCCACCAAAGCCGCCCGGCACCAGCAGCGCGACAAAGGGACCTGTCGGGAGACCACCCGCCCGATCGCGATTGCAACGACCTGGCCGGGGCCGCCCGCATCCCAGAGACACAGGGGGCTGCCTGCAGATCACCCGCTCAGAAGCCTGAGGCACCGGTGTCAGACCCACCGGATCTCTACAACCCGCGAAGAAGCCGCCTGAGCGTGGACACTGTTGACCCGACAGCTTCGATAGAGGCAGAGACAGAAAAGAATCACACAGAGCCACCACCGCCCAACCCAGCCCCCAACCACCCCAACTGAACTCAGATTGCAACAACAACTGATGACCTACACCACACAGAAACAACCAGCTCCAGGGTGAGTACCCCACAGGGGACAGTGTATCCCTCAAGGGAGACCAGAGCTGGAGGGAATCCCTAGACCCTGACCTAGACTCCCTACCCCAACACCCGGACCACAGGACCCACTAAAACTGGGAACTGTTCGAGAGCTCCACCAGCCCGTGGAGCACACTCTGCTGGCCAGGTCAGAGCAAGAGTGCCCCTGGAATGGAGCTTAAATGCCCAAGCCAGGAACAGTGCCCCTGGGTCAAGACTACCAACAGTAGAAGAAATTTGAACTGTGTCCTCCAGGCTACATAACCTAGGTGGTATACACATCAGCACAGGCCTAACAAGCGCGCTCCAGGCTGGGGCCGGAACCAGGCCCGGGGATCCGGCGCCTGAACAACACAACCAACTCCTCCCAACTGAAGTAAAAAGCTGAGCATATGCCTCAAAAGAGGGGAGAAAATCAGGAAACAACACTCGCCAGGAAGCACACCTGTGACAACAAAAGACCTGGAAGCTCAGGACAAGAGAAGCCCAAACCCCACCAAAACTCCACCCATATACCCTAGGCTGGGAATTGGGCAACACAGGCTGCCAGCACCTGATAGTAAGCAGGAGCTCAGGCTGATAAGGCGGCTCAGCAATAGAGTGATAGTCTTGGATGTATGAGGCCCTGGATCTGATTCCTCAGCATCACAAAAGCAAAAAGGTTCAGAAGTGATGCTGTGGCTCAAATGGTAGGGTGTCAGCCTTGAGCTGAAGAGCTGAGGGACAGCACCCAAACCTAGAGTTCAAGCCCACAACCAGCCCAAAACAAACAAACAACAACACATCAGGAGCCCATAGCAGACTCCAGTATTTGGGAGAGTGCATCCAGAGCATCTGATCTTCCCAAGAGCACCCATAGGAGCAAACACAAGCAGCCTAGGCTGCTCAACCCTTCCAAAGGCGGGAATTGCCAGCAATCTACAGCAGAGAGCTGAGAATCCTAAGTAAGAATATCAGCTGGAAATAGGCTCCCAACAGAACCCAGATCAGGCACAGACTCTCTACCAATACAGAATCAGCAACCAAGCACAGACAGACACACCAAAACAAAATTGAAGAGCAGTCTCCTGAACCCCCATGCGAAAATCACAGAGA
>NW_024872188.1:0-28127 GCF_019054845.1 Dipodomys spectabilis
TGCAGTTGGGGCCAGGTAAGACAGAGGAGCACAAACATAATGTGTATTAGAGAAGATCCCTGGCAACTTTCCTGTTCTGATATCAAGACAAAGGCTGGTTCAATCCATTGTTCTCTCTTAGGGGAACATGGTACACTAGGTGTGGGATAGAGCCTTTGGGGATAGAGGGAACAGATTCAGAAGCAGGCTAGTATCTTGCAGTAAGGAGTGAGTGAATTGTGGAACTAGCACAGCCTAGCAGTCTGGAGGAGTGGATGGAAATTATTTGGAGGGTATTTCTGCGATGTAAAAATATGTGGACCAAGTTGTAATATGAGGAAAGAGACTGTAAAATGATGCAGTATCCAGTGTCCCTACTGTCTCTCAATCACTCATCCCCTAAGCTCTGGGGTCTGATCCCTCCATAGTCCCAGGATAAAGGGGATTATGACAGTGGTCTGAGAACAACCACTCAGGATCACTTGGTGATTGTAATTGTGGGATGGAAGACATTGTCTTGAGCAGTTTGAAGTAAAACTGTGGAGGCAACCAACTAGAGCTATTCCTACTTATCAGCCCAAGTGGGCAGGTTAGATGGGGAGGGCAAGCAGGAGCTGGTACTGTCTTGATCCCCAAGTAGGCATGTAGATGTGGGAGGACTATAGGAGCAGGTCTCATGGTGACTACAACCACTGTGTCTGGATCACAATGATCCCACAATTCATACCTGTTTCTAGCTGACCAATAAGATAAAAGAATTGAGGCCACACCCACATTCTGTGCTGCCTAGTACCACTGGCATTTCCCGCTATTGGTTCTTACCTCTAGCAGCAGGTGAAGGAAGCAATTGTGCTGAGTGAATTTCAGAGATCCTGTAGGAAGTGGGTGATTGCAAGAATAGAGGTGATTTCAGAAAGCCTGGGAATATGGTCCCTCCCTTCCCCATCCCAGTGCTGTGATATCTAACCAAACCAGACATACATGCAAAATAAAATTTTCTTTAGGCAAGAAACTACAGAAAGAGTATCTGGAGAGGAATTGTCCTGGTGGACCCACTGAAAGCAACCAAACGAAAACTGAAAACAGAGGTAACCTCAAAACAAACATTACTGGGAACTGTAAATCAACCAAGGGTGAGACCAAAAACCATGCAGACCCAAAATTTCCCTCTGGTTCCTTTTCTGCTATTGTCCCTTCCTCTGACACTAGAATCACTAAAAATATGTCAGAAGTCCTACTTCACCCAAGCGAATAACCAAAAGACAAACAAAGTTAATAAGAGAGCAGGCATAGCTGGAGAGAAAGCTGGAGACCATGAAAGAATTAATGAAAGAATTAAGGCTGGAGAGAGACCATGTTGTGGAGGACTTGAAGGTGGAGAGGCCCATGAGGAGAGACAAAGTTCAACAGATGAACCAACTGAGAGATGAGAAAGAGCAATGGGTGAGATAAGTGTTTGACCTAGAAACCAATATGGTGGAACTTCAAAGGCAGTTGGCAGAGCTGCCCTCCCAGCAGCAGCCTGCAGGACCAACTCAGACCAAGCTACAGCTTCAAGCCAAGACCTATTAGTTGCAGAAGTAGCAACAGAAATGGGAGAAACTGTTACATTCAAAGGCAGGAAAACTAGAGCCTAAGTCTCCAGAATCTGAAGCAGCATGGGTGGCTGTGGTAACTGGAGCAGCAGGGAAAGACCTGGGATCTGCATGAGCTCTTCAAGACAATGGAAAGAGTACATATACAAGAAGCCATGAGATGCACAATTTTGCATAACCTAGAGATCAAAAAGCAGCTGGGGGTCAGCTGCAGGATGCCTTCCACAGGCAAAGAAAGAGAAGGAGGTGCTCTCTAGTGTGCTGCACTCAGAGCTGCAGATGAAGGAAGAAGCTGGATTGGCAAGGGGAGAAGTTAGAAGAATGGAAAAAGATGGCTGAGTTAAGGAGCCAAGTGGCTCAGAATTTCAGGAGCTTCATGAAAAGCTGCAGGATCTCAGCGCTACCTGCTAACAGCAAAGGGCCTACAATCTGCAGCTCACCTTAAAGGATGAGGCCTTGCTGCAGCACCTGCAGAAGCAGACACAGCTACTGGACAAAATTGGAGGACAAGAAGGTCCATCAAAAATTACACAACACTTTTCATGTCCCTTAAAACCACCAGACAGAAGCAGGAGCAGCTGTGGGAATCAGCTGAGCTTTCTGGCTTACACTAGAGAAGGAGAAATGAGCAAAAAGAAAAGGGGGTGATTCTACTTGTTGTGACTGTCCTGGAGGACAGACAACCCAAAGACCAGGTGGGATTTTTATCTTTATCCATTGATGAATTTTAAAAGGTGAAGCTCAGCCAGCAGCTGCAGGAGCAACAGACCTACTGTGGGTGCCTGGCCAATCTGGTAGTTAAGAGCCAGAGAAAGTTGAAACAGTAAGGTTTCTTCTCCAGGAGTTGAAACCATGGGATAGGAAACAGGATACACAAGTGCCTAAGAAGACCCTGAAATTCTGATTCATCCACAAGCTGCCTGAAAAATGTGGGCTACCAGAGGCAAGTGGATAAACTCCAAAATCAATGCAGCCAGCTGTCAAAACCTATCAGCACCATTGAAGAAATCCCTTCATTTCTATAAAGAACAGATGAAAGTACTGGATGAGCTATATCAGAAGAAAGATGAGTGTGTCAACCAGCTTTTCCAGGAGGAGAGGGAGAAGAAGGAGCTGCAGGAGCTGCCACTGCTTCTTGCAGATGAAGGCACCAGAGTTTCAGGACAAGATGCTGGCAGCCATCCAGACCCCTGCTGCTGAGGGCCGCTCAAACCTATCAGGCTCCAGAAAGAGGGAAGTTATGAAGGAGCAACAAGATTTTGAAGAGTTAAAGCTTAGACTATGTGAAGCCTGCTGGAGGCGAGGCTGGGGTACCTTGGCATCTCAAGGACCCCTACTACAGAGCAGATTATGCTACAACAGCCTGCTATTCAGTACCTACATGAGCTTGCAGGCTTGGGCAATGATGGCTGCAAGAATGAGGCAAATGACAACTTGGAGATCATTTTTGCATGAAGATCTGGAGGCTTCCAGCTTGGAAACGGGCTCTTGTCCTCTAACTTACTTTGTTGCATGAGGACTAGGTGGCATTCTCTCAGGCCTAATTATAATGGGTGAGAGAAGGGAGGAGCCAAGCATACCAGAGGCTTCTGGGAGGTGGCCCAAATTCTAGAGACATTTAACAGTCCATTCATTACAAGGAAAGGGGCTCAGGTGTAGGTTTCCACAAAGTGTAAATTCTTTGCAAATGAAGTGGGAGTGTGATGGCACGGTTTTATATTACTATATTATGGTAATAATGGAAAATGTTTGATTTCACAGTTTAATAATAGAGTATTTTAATTTCTTAATTAAAATACTCTATTATTAATAGAGTATTTTATTACATTTTATTAATTTTTATGCAATATTTTGATGTTATTGTATTGTATACATTATATCAATCATTTCATGATGTATGTTGTATGACACTGGCATCACTTGGGTTTTTGAAAATGTAAAGAATGCTGAGCTGGTCAATAGTGAATTTTCTTTTTTGTATGTTAAAATGTTACAATGATGATAGTGATATGAAAAAGTAATGAAAACCACGGAAAGCAAAAAAACATTAATGCTGAAATCCTGGAACAAAGAAAAGATGTGAGTTGAACAATTGGAAGTCTAATACAATTGGAGTTCAGACATATGGGTTACAGAAATGTAATCCAAAAATAAGAATATACAATTATGAAGTATCTATAGATATTGCATATCTTATTTTTTAGTGAAACCTACTGATAGGGTATATGTTGAATATTATTGTTGAACTAAAAAATAAAATTCAAACTAATATGTTACTTAGTCTTTGTAAAGTGGATTAGATTCTGCAGGTCTAATGATATAACTTTGACTCAGGTAATAAATAGAAAATTCAGAAAAAGTTATTCAGTGTTTAAATAAAAAGTAATTACACAAATTGATCTAAATGCCAAATGTTTCATCTGTCTTCGATTTTATGTGTATTAACATAAAATCACATTCGTTTTGAAGCAGAATAAATAGCTGAAATAACATTAATGTTTCAAAAGTATTTTCTTAATTAAAAAAAATTCCTACAAGAAAAAGGTTAGTGTGGTCTTAGCTACCAGCACAACTATGTTTATTGCAGCATTATTTACCATAGCTAAGATATGGAACCAACCCAGATGCCCCTCAGTAGGTGAATAGATCAAGAAAATGTGGTATATATACACAATGGAATTCTATGCCTCCATCAGAAAGAATGACATTCCCCCATTTGTTAGGAAATGGAAAGGCTTGGAAAAAATTATATTAAGTGAAGTAAGCCAGGCCCAAAGAAACATAGGTCCCATGGTTTTCCTTATTTGAATCTAGTATATGTATGAGTCAAGTGGAAAAGGTCAGATAATGTGATGTTAGGAAAATGAACCCTTAAATATGTATTTTAATGTTTTTTTCATGCATGTGTTTCTAACGCATTTATAAGATTATTTCTTTGTTGCTTTGTATGTCCCTCCCCCACAGTGTAACCCCCGCTTTCACTATACTTGATATCAGTATAACTTGTGGAGGAGATGGGGAAAAACAAGTGGTTTAAGGATTCAGGTGGCCTGTTGCAACAATGAGAAGTACAAAATGTCATGTCAAAAAGGAGCTTTACAATGTCTGTGTGGGGGGTAAGGGGGGACGGATTGGGTGGGGGGGAGGGGGGAGGCTGGGAAGGGAGGTGAAGGGTAAACAAAGGAGGAGGCTGCAATGCTTGGTAAGAAATGTATGCATTATCCTACACATGTAATTGTAACCCCTCTGTACAGTATGTTCTCAAATTAAATTAAATTAAATTAAAAAGAGAAAGGTTAGTGTAAAAATCACCTTTTGGCATACTCTACTACTGTGGCATGAAAAATTAAACAAAAGTAATGAATTATATATAGCTCCATATTAATAGCTTTTATGAAATTTTTAATGAATTACTTTAAAATGTCCTTCATTTTTGAAATCAGTTCAGAATTCTTGCATAAATTAAAATCGAGAAACTATATTACCAATAGAATATGAATACAGTATTTTTTATGAGATCAAAATTCCGATGAGAATAAAAAGATTGAAATGGTTCAAGTGATGAAGCACCTGACAAGTGGGAGGCATGACAATTTCTGAATTAAAAAACTTGGATAGCTCCCCAAATGCAAGCTCAGCTAATTTTGAAAACCACAAGATACAAACTTGCCTACATTCTTGTGGAAAACTAATTAATGTATAGTACAACAATAAAAGATACAAAAAGGTAAGAAAAAAAAAGTTTTTCCAATCCTGTACAAATTTCACTTGCACCTAACCAAAATACACAACACTTGTCACTGTCTAAGGAATATGTAAGAGCCATTTCCTTGAAAGAGGATGTTAAAGGTGAGGTTTCCAGGATGGAAATTCCAACTCCAAATGATTTGTAAATTAACTTCCCTAAATGAGAACTCAGGTACACACCCTTTTCAAGGCCAACTCCCCTGAATCAGAGGACCTTTTCCTCCTATTTTTGTGTAAGGGAACATTCTTTACACTCTTTTTACCACCTCTCCATTGCTGACCCATTATATAGAGAAGTGTCTGAGCCAGTTTGTTTGTTTCTTTCTCTTGACCATGGAAGTGTGAGTTTTTGGAATGTGGCTAAGAGTTCCCTTCTCTGGAGATACCTCAATAGCCCTCTCCAATTTCCTGTCAGGCTCCTTATTTCCAGTGGTAGCCAAGTGTCATAAGTGAAGAGACTCTCTATGTGATGGGAACTCTAAAGCAGAGAACCTTTCTCAAATGAAGCAAGCCACTAATACTATACTAATTTGAATTTATCAGTGCAGTAATCCCATTTTTTCATGAAATATGTGGTAACAATAAAATGTTAAATGTAAAAACCAATACTAAATGAAGATAAGATAAAGTAGCAACAATGTAACAAGAGAACAAATAAATATTTATTGCTATAAAAATAAACCCTTGCAAAATTGAGTCCCCAGTGACTGCTTTTCACCCTGAATGGAGTTGGAGCTCAGAATAACAACAAAAAACAATACTTAATACAGTGGGTACTGTTGTTTTACCAGTAATCCTTGCTACTCAGCAGGCTGAGTTCTGAGGATGGCAGTGTATAGCCAGGATTTACAGAAAAATCCAAGAGACTCTTATCTCCAATTAACCACCAAAGTGGAGTTGTGGTCACGTGGTAGAACAAAAAAATTCCCACAAGAACAGGGCTCATTCCCTAAATTCAAGCCCCAGGAAGAGTCTAGAACAAAACCGCAGTACTAGTTTCAGTGACACAAAGTTCTAGAGCAGCCTTTATATTAGTAGATCCTGTTATCCATCCTGGGAAGAAAATAAACAAACAGAAATAACTCTATCCTAGAGCATAGGGGTGTTGACACTTTCTATTAGATTGGATTGTTTGATTAACTTTCAGTACTCGTTTCTAAACAAGAGAAAATAGGTATACCCCGAGAAAGACCTGCTAATAATGGAGAAGAACTGAAAATGCATGGTTGAACACTAAAGATGAAGGCATATCTTTAAAAGGAAGAATTATTTCATCCATTTGGCGGGTACAAATGAGCAGAACACTAACGTAGGCTAAGAGATTCATAATAAGTATGGTAAAGCTTAATTTATATATTAGGCATACTGAGAGTTTAACAAGAGCCACCAATTGTAACAATATAACAGGATGCTGTGCAGGTGTGATGGTCCCTTGCTGCTGTCTCTCTTTCATTCTCTTTTTCATTCTTAATTGTTGTGTGTTCATCCGCTCTGTCCTTTTCATATTGAGATGAGAAAAATGCTTACTTGAGATTCTAAGATGTAAATGTAGTTTTAGGCTACTACTTCCTTGTTGACAATTCATATATAGGAGAATTTTCTTTCAAAGCTCAAGGGTAAACAGGGAAGAATAAGGCCTATATATTCATAGTAACAAAGCTTATGTAGGGACACTACAGAACCTACTACCCTAAGAGGAATATATTAATATCCTAAAAAGTGTGGTGAATCTAATATTAATAATAGGTTCTTTCAATGCAAAATTTCTATATGTATATATGTGAACAGTTTTAATTTGTTCTCTTATCTGGTATTGAGTTATTAAAATATACATCAGTTTACCATACCATTTTATAATAAGTATAGTCATAAATGGTGTTCAAAATGAAGATAGGAGAAATGGGAGAGTGCTAGCCTTTGGCTAGCATTAAAGCTCAGGGAAGGATCCTATACCCTGACTTCAAGTCCAGGACTGACAGAGAAACAACAACAACAGCAGAAGGATGAGTAAGAATGGAAAATAGGCTTGGGAGGAAGTGACCTCGGAGCCTAGGATCTTTATTGAGTCACAGTCAGGTGATCATCGACAGTCAGGTGATTACTGGTTTCAGGCAGGTGATGGGAAAGCTGGGAGGGACTGGTCTGTGGGCAGACTTAACCCTGATCAAATCTCAAGCAAGAGCTAATTCTTGTCATCTCAGCTTTGTGCAAAGTATGACTCAGAAGATCTCAGTCCAAGAGAGCCTAAGCAGAAACACAAGTTCCTATTCCAAAAACGAAAGCAAACCTAAAAGAGGACATGGCTTAAGTGGTAAAGTACCAGCCCAGCTTGAGACCTGACAAATTCCAAATAAAAAAGTGTAGGATGATCACCTGTTAAGAAATACGAACGCAGCTACTTTTGAAGACCCACAAGATAAAGTGGATGATGCCAGTAATGTTGTCTACAGTCTGGTGGGAAAGTAATAAATGAATAGTCCCAATATAAAACATACACAGAAGTAAAAAAAATAAATGAAATAAAATAAAATAAAACAAACACAATAACCTTTTCCAATCCTGGACAAACCTAAGTTGCACCTAGCCAAAATAACCTAACCAAATTGTAAGAAGCATGTCTTTGAAAGAGGAAGTGAAAGTTGTGGTTGGCAGGATGTAAATTCCAACTCCTATTGATATGTAAATCAGCTTCCCTAAATGACCACTCAGTGACACTTCCTTTCCTGGGCCCACCCTCTTGAAGTATAAATAGAGTGGAATTGTGAGACTCAGGCATTGCTGAAGAAGATCCCACAGCAGCAGGACGGAGGCCATTTGGAGCTTGGATACCCCAGGTGAGGATCACAGTGGGAGAATCTACTCCTCTTTTAGTTCTTTGCTCCTTGGTTTGGTGGTGGAGGTGGTGATGTTCTTTTGTTGGTTGTGGGGCTTGAACCCAGGGGTAGGGCAGTGTTGCTGGGCTATTTTGTGCTCAAGACTAGGCATTGTCCCTGGGTCACTTTGTGGTCCAGGTGAGTGCTCTACCACTTGAGTCACAGCCCACTTCTGATTTTGGAGTGGTAAATAGGAGATAAGCATCTGTGTCAGGAGGACTTTTGTGTCCAGGCCAGCTTCAAAGATTGATCCTCAGATCTCAGCCTCTTGGGTAGCTAGGATTCTAGGGGTGAGCCACCTAGAATTCGCTCCTAGGAATGATGGACCCTGACACTGCCCAGGCCTTCCAGAGGGAACTGAGCTACGCCATCTGTATGAATACTTTCGTAGAGCTAGTCACCCTAGAGTGCAGTCACAGTTTGAGCCAACCTTGTCTCTGCCTCTGCTGGGAAGAGACTCAGACCCCAGCCAGGTGCCCTGGGTGCAGGGGACCCTGCCAGCAGAGAGACCTCAAAACCAACATGGTTCTGAGGAGCCTGGTGGCCATTGCCAGATGAGGCAGCCTCAGGCAGTTTCTGAGTTCTGAGGAGCACACATGTGGGGCACGTAAAGAAACCAAGCAGATATTCTGTGAGATGGACAGGGCCCTGCTCTGTAGGTGCTGCTCTCAGTCTCAGGAGCACAGGGCTCAGAAACACCTTCCCATAGAAAGGGCTGGTGATGAGCAGAGGGAGATGATTTGCAAGCAGATGCATGCTGTATGGGAAAAGACTCAAGAAATCCAGTGCAATTTACAGGAGAAGAGGAGACTCATCAACCAATGGATTTCGTATGTGAACCTATTCCGAGGCATGACCAAGTATGTTTTAAGAATGCTGCAGCTGGGTGTCCAGGAGGTGGAAAGACACCATTCCCAGCTACTGATCAATGAAGGAAGAGCCATGTTACTGCAACTCAGAGAAAGGGAAACCCAAATGCTTCAGTAAATGAATCATGAGCTGATTGAAACATATCAGAAGCCAGCGGTGGAACTGCTTCAGGATGTAGAGTTGACCCTAGAAACCTGTGAGTCAGTGTTGTTCTTCATGCCTGTTCCTCTGAGGCAACAGCTCAGTGCCCCTTGCATGCCTGAACTGAGAGAGAAACTCAGCAAGTACCTGGTAGAGATTTCCTTCAATGAATCTATGCAAAATCACGATCCTGGGAGCAGTGTTTGACACGACCATCATTATGCAAATTTGAACTCTGAAAAGTCCCTCCATTTTACTGCTTTTGGACGCCAAGTCTTCAGGTCTGGGAAACAATACTGGGAGGTTATTATGCATGACTCTTCCACCTGGGTCCTGGGAGTTGTTAGGGATTCTGCCATAGGGAGCAACCTCACTGAATCTGAGGACATTTTCCTCCTCTTGTTTGTGAGATGGAACACTCTTTACACCCTCTTTATCACCTCCCCATTGCTGCCTCACTATGTAGAGAAGCCTCTAGGCCGGGTTTGTGTGTTTCTTGATCTTGACCATGGCAGTGTGTGTTTTTGGAATGTGGCTAAGCGTTCCCTTATCTGGAGATACCCCAATGGCTTTCTCCAAGTTCCTGTCAGGCTTCTTATTTCCTGTGGTAGCCAAGTGTCATAAGTGAAGAGACTCTCTATGTGTTGGGAACTCTAAAGCAGAGGATCTTTCTCAAATGAAGCAAACCACTAACACTATGCTAATTTGAATTTCTCAGTAATTCAATAATCCTATTTTTTCATGAAATATGTGGTAACAATAAAATATTAAATGTAAAAACCAATACTAAATGAAGATAAGATAAAATAGCAACAATGCAATAAGAGAGCAAATAAATAGTCAATAAATATTTATTGCTATAAAATAAACCCATGCAAAATTGAGTCCCCAGTGACTGCTTTTCACCCTGAATGGAGTTGGAGCTCAGAATAACAACAAAAAACAACACTTAATGCAGTGGACACCATTGTTTTACCAGTAATACTTTCTACTCAGCAGGCTGAGTTCTGAGGATGGCAATGCATAGCCAGGATTTACAGAAAAATCCAAGAGACTCTTATCTCCAATTAACCACCAAAGTGGAGTTGTGGTCACGTGGTAGAACAAAAAAATCCTCACAAGAACAGGGCTCATGCCCTAAATTCAAGCCCCAGGAACAGTCTAGAACAAAAATGCATTACTAGTTTCAGTGACACGAAGTTCTAGAGCAGCCTTTATATTAGTGGATCCTGTTATCCATCCTGGGAAGAAAAAGAAAAAAAACAGAAACACCTCTATCCTACAGCATAGGGGCGTTTACACTTTCTATTAGATTGGATTCTTTGATTAACTTTCAGTACTTATTTCTAAACAAGGGAAAAAAATGTATACTCAGAGAAAGAGCTGCTAATAATGCAGAAGAACTGAAAATGCATGGTTGAACACTAAAGATGAAGGCATGTTTTTAAATAGAAGAAATATTTCATCCATTTGGTGGGTACAAATGAGCAGAACACTAACGTAGGCTATGAGATTCATAATAATAAATATGGCAAAGCTTAATTTATATATAGGGCATACTGAGAGGTTAACAAGAGCCGCCAATTGTAACAATTTAACAGGATGCTGTGCAGGTGTGATGGCTCTTTTTTGGATAATTAATTGTAGTTCTTTTATCTCCTGTTGCATTATCATATTGAATTAAAAATGCTTGCTTTTTTATTTTCCTTTCACTCTAGATACTTAATTGTTGTATGTTCATCCCTTCTGTAATTATCTTATTGATGTGAAAAAACTACTAACTTGAGATTCAATGATTTGAATGTAGGATTAGACTGGTACTTCCCTGTTGGCAATTCAGATATAGGAGAATTTGCTTTCAAAGCTCATGGTTCAACAAACAAGAACAGAAAATTGTCAAAATTGATTCATAGTAATAAATACTGGAATGTGAAAGCTTATGTCATCGATGCTACAGAACATACTGCCCTAAAATTAATATCCTAGATAATTTTCTAAAGTTTATAGTGAATAGAGTATTAATGATGTGCTCTTGTAAAACACACACACACACACACACACACACACACACACACACACGAGCATTATTTGGTTCTCTTATCAGTTTATCATATATATTAATTTACCATTTCATTTTAATATAAGCTTAGTCATATATGGTGTTTATTAGCCTTTTGCTCCAGGGACAGTGCATAGATCCTTACTTTAAGCTCCTGGACATTTTCAGGAAAAAATTAAAATGGATAAGTCACAATCGAAAATATACTTGGAGGAAATAACCTCACATCCAAGGATCCTTTTCTGACTCACAGTTAGGTGATAGACAGTCAAGTGATTACTGGGTTCAGGCTGGTGAAGGAGATGGGTGTATGGGGTAGCCTTCCAGAAATCCTAACAATGATCACATCTCATCCAAAAGCTAGTCAAATTGGAATATGCCTGTCATCTCAGCTATGTACAAAGTTTTGATAGGAAGATCTCAGTTCAGGAGAGCCTAAGCATAAATACAAGATCGTATTCCAAAAATAAGCTAAAAAATGGTATGGTTTATACAGTTCTGGTACTGTAATGTTGAATTCATACCATTTGTGTAAACACTGTAAACCAATTTATTTAACTCTACATTAATCTTTATAACAATGCAATGATGTTGGTCCAGTTTTTCAATTTAGAAAACCATAGGAGGGTGTTAATAAACATAAGATGGTGCTGAATTTATTAGAAGAATGTGTGGTCATGTTTCCCTGCATAAATGTGATTATAAAGAATTCAGTGTAGTCTTTATCTTCCCACACATGATTTTTAGGGTGACCTCACCTTCCTATTATCGGATTAAAAGTAGTATTTGTGACTTTGAACAATTTTGGTAGTTTTTGACTGTTGCCCTGTGCACTGCTGGGTTTTTTTTCTTCTCATATCCGGAAAAAAAGATAAATTACTTGTTGTAATCATGCTCTATTTCCCTGACTTATACATTTAAATTTCTAATATTTATTTCTGTGAAATCTATGTTACCTTCTGAAATCATTCTGATATTTTATCTAATAATACGAACTTATACTATTCCATCTTTCTGCAATAATATCTTTGCATTAGTAATTAGTAATATCCTGGATACTGTGTTGTTCATTTCAGAAATTCATGATTATTTTTACTTCTGGCCTAGTTAATACCATTGACAAACGAGCTCAATAAATTAGATGTAGTCAAAATTTTCTACCTTATTTGTCTAGAAATACTAATAAAACTACTATATTCTTGTTTGTGTTATGAATTTGTGGCATATATTGTTAGTTATTTTTTATTCATTTTTGTTTAATTAATTTATTTTATTTGCTAGTTTTCAAAAAAATTATTTGCATAGTTAAAGAAAGGAGTGGTCCTTCAATAAAGTAGTTTGTGAATACAATGCATCTTGATCACTAATATAACCCCTTTTTAACATTTCCACTCATCCCTCCCAACTGCTTATGTAGGATATGCATTGAATTTTTTTTTTTGTCGGTCATGGGGCTTGAACTCTGGGCCTGGGCGCTGTCCCTCAGCTCTTCAGGTCAAGGCGAGCGCTCTACCACTTGAGCTACAGCGCCACTTCCGGTTTTCTGGTGGTTTATTGGAGATAGAAGTCTCACGGTCTCTCCTGCCCGGGCTGGCTTTGAACCGTGATTCTCAGATCTCAGCCTCCTGAGTAGCTAGGATTACAGGCGTGAGCCACCAAGGCCCGGCTTGAATTTTTTTTTTTTTACTAGATCCTACTTTCCACCAATTTACTATGTTCTATGTCTACTTTCATGGTAGAACACTTCAATTTTGTGCCTAGCAGGAGAGACTGTGCAACTCCCCAATTCCAGAACATTTATTTATTTTTACCTTTGTTATTTAAAGATTATCTAGTTTTCCATTTAAAAATCACTTTATGTGTAATTGGAAAATGTTATATTTGTTAAATTCATTCTATAAAATTTGGAGATTCTTTGTTTTTTGAACGTATATTCAATCATCATCACCTTGGAATTTCCTCAAATATTCATCATTCACAAAGAAATATCATACATGACTGTAGCTACTCTGAAATCTCCTTAGACTTCCAACCCCAAAGACACTATGTTATGCCTGATTTTGATAATTCAAAAATTTGATGAAAATCAAATCATTTTATGCGTTATTTTGTGTCTGGTAGCCTGTTGTGAGTGTTTCCAGCTAATATCAATTCTCCATTTTTCTTTTTTTACTTGTTAATGGTCTACTTCATTAGTATAACATGTTTTGTGATCTGTCTTCCTATTGGTCAGCCTGAAAGTTTTTTCAATTCTTTCACTGTCATTGATAATATTGCTGTGATGATACACAAGTTTTGAACTTAAGTGTATAAAAACCATACACAAACTTTCTAGGCTTTACAAAGTTTCTAGGCTGTTTGGTATTTCTGTAGCTAACTTCGTGAGGAACTTTACACTAATTTCCAAGATGAATGTGCTATTTTACAATGTACGAGAACTTCAATTTAGTTATATCTAGGAAAATATATTCATATTTTCCTAGAAACACTCTAACACTTAAAATTAGACCATCCTAGATTGTTTTTCACATAGGATTTAGTGCTTATCCTCAGGCTTCCCTAGAATTATGATCCTCCTGTCTTCACTCTGAGTAGCTTTATTTAAAAACATGTGCCTTTATACTTGGCATATAATTGGTTTTGCATTTTTTAATTTTTTTGGGGGGGTCCGGTCATGGGGCCTGAATTCTGGGCCTGGGCGCTGTCCCACAGCTCTTCAGCTCAAGGCTAGTGCTCTACCACTTGAGCCATAGTGCCACTTCCGGCTTTTTTCTTTTTGCTTATGTGGTGCTGAGGAATCAAACCCAAGGCCTCAAGCATGCAAAACAAGCACTCTACCACTGAGCCACCTTCCCAGCCCTATTTTGCTTTATTTTCATGCTCTCAGCTAAGAATTCTCTTTGAGTCTCTGTGGACATTTTGAACCTAGAATTTTGAATGATGTTGGAAGTCAAAGCTACAAAGAATTTTGGAGAGAGGCAATGCACTCTGTTAGCTTGCATTTTGTGCTTGTGTCAGAAGATGAATGTAGGCCTTTTGGAGACAAAAGTGTAATTTTTTGGATAAGGAGATGTGTTTGGGTGCTGGGTTCAAATGAAATGGTTAAGTAATATTGTCACTTTTTTTGGATTAAAAAATATGCAGGAGAGCAATACCATACACAACTAGGTGTATGGGTGACTGAGTTCCCAGAGAAGTTTAGCTAAAGTGGAAAAACACATGTTGATTGTGCAATATCCTGAAATCTGAGCAGTTAGAATCAAAGGAGGGAAAATGAGAAACACACTTGTTCAGTAGTTCTCTCTGCTTCCAAATCACCAAAAAGTGTTACTTATTTCCTCTGCTTGGCCATTTTGTCTCAACCAAGATCAACTAAAACTCTTAACTGTGAAGCAACATAGCCTTCCCTTCTTTAACTGGTTTTGTATAGGTTATTTCTCAGTGATGAAAGTCTAACACATTGCTGAATTATATAAAATAATTAATAAACATCTTGAATTAAGTGATTAGAATTTACTCAGTTACAATGATGAAAATTGACATGCATTTTTAAAGAAGAATGACTGCCACAGTTTTGCATCAAAGATTTCTGAGCATAGAAATGCATAATGCATGACTCAGAGCAATCCTCTGGGAATAAAATCATTGCAATTTTTAAAAATCAGATAATGTAGGAATAATTTTGAGAAGATAATTTAAGTCCACTTGGTGAACTTTGAGAAAACAAGAACGGAAAGCTATTTTAATTGGAAAAAGTGTGTTATCTATTAAAGCTATATGAAACGCTTTTTTTAAAAAAAGAAATTCATATAAATAGGATCTCAGATCAAAAGGCACCAATCAAGAGCTTTACTATTCATACAAGTATGAGATAATTAGGACTAAGTCTAATGCTGTTAGTATAAATAGGAAGGGATGATAAATTGATATAAAGAACACTTAAGGAATACAAAATTTTTATTTTCATCTTTATCAAAATCTGTTTTGATATTTATGCTCTATATATCCTACATTAACATCTATATGTGTGTATAGATTCATACATGTGTACATATACATGCATTCACAAGCCTCGTGACCGTCAAAAAACCCAAACAAATAAACCCACAAGAGGAATATAGTGAAAAAAACACGAATTCAGATATCAAAAGGGGTGTGGTGGGGTCAAGGTGAAAGACTAGACAAATGAAGAGGAAAAGGGGAAGAAAGTGCAGGAAAGAGTCTAGTGCATAGACTACAAAACAGAAGGGGATAGCAGTAGAAAGATAGGTGACAATGTTAAAAGAGGAGACACTGATCAAGGCATATTGTGTTCATAAGCTGCTTTATTAACTGCCAATGCTTTTGTCCAATTACTTAATAAGACTAAAAAATTAAAATAAATTACAACTTTTAGCCAGTTACCTGTGGCTCATAACTGTAAATCTAGCTAATCAGGAAGCTGATATTTTGTAGCCAGTCCTTGAATAAAAGTCTTAAGACGGTTATCTCCAATTAACCAGCATAAAGCTGGAAGTGAAGTTTTGGCTTAAGTATTCGTCTACCAGTATCAAGTGGAAAAGCCAAGAGAGAGCATGAGGTCCTGAGTTAAACGCTGGGACTATTCATCTTGCTAGCTATGTCATTTGCCATGCAGAAGCTCTGCAGCTTCATGCAATCCCATTTGTCCAACCTTTCATTGATTTGTTGTGTTTCCGGGTCTCTATTCAGAAAATTTCGGCCTGTGTCAAGGAGTCCTAGGGTTTCTCCTATTTCTTCCTGTAATGTCTGGTTTGAGTTTGAGGTCTTTGATCCATTTGGAGTAAATTGTGGTGCAGGGTGATATATAGGGATTTATCTTTATACACACATTTTCTTAATCATTTCATCTACTGAGGGGCATATGGGTTGGTTCCATATCTTAGCTTTGGTAAATAATGCTGCAATAAACATAGTTGTGCTGGTAGCTTTAGTGTGGTCTTGTTTGTAAACATTTGGGTAAATGCCCAAAAGTGGGGTTTATGGGTCACAGGAGAGCTCTATGTGGAGTCTTTTGAGGAACCTCCATACTGCTTTCGAAAGTGGTTGAACAGGTTTACATTCCTATCAACAGTGCAGTAGGGTTCTCATCTGGCCACATCCCCTTCAGCATCTGTTGTTATTAGAGTTCTTAATTATAGCCATTCTAACTTGGATGAGGTGGTGTATCAGTGGTTGTTTGATTTGCATTTTTTTATGGCTAGGGAGGTTGAGCATTTCTTCATGTGTCTATTGGCCATCCTTCTTTCCTCTTCACAGAAGTTTCTCTTTAAGTCTTTAGCCCACTTATTTATTGGGCAGTTGTTTCTTTGAGGATTTGTTGTTGGGGGATTTAATTTTTTGTGTTAAAGGTATATTTTAGATATGAGTCCCTTGTCTGTTGTATGGCTAGTGAAAATCTTCTCTCAATCCGTGGGCTTTCTATTAATCTTACTAGCTATAACCCTTTGCCATGCAGAAGCTCTGCAATTTCATGCAATCTCATTTGTCCAACCTTTCTTTGATTTGTTGAGTTTTTGGGTCTTGATTAAGAAAATTTCTACCTGTGCCAAAGAGACCTAGGATTTTTCCTATTCCATCCTGTAATGTTTTCAGAGTGCCTGCTTAGACTCAGAAGTCTTTATTCCATTTGGAGTTATTCCTGGTGCAGTGTGACATATAAGGATCTACCTTTAGTTTTCTTCAAGTGATTAACCAATTTTGCCAGCACCATTTACTGAAAAGGCTGTTCTCTTCCATTCTAATATTTTAGGTAGCTTATATAAGATTAGATGGCTATAGGTCTGTGGGTTCTTTTCTGAGTTTTCATTTCTATTCCATTGATTCTGAGGTCTGTTCTTTTGCCAGTACCAAGCTGTGTTGATTAATATGGCTTTATAGCAGAGTTTGAAATTTGGTATTGATATTCCTCCAACACTGTTCTTTCTGTTAAGGATCATTTTTGCTATTCGGGTTCCTTTATTGTTCCCTATGAATTTTTGGATTTCCTCTTCTATTTCCTTGAAGAATGAGGTGGGAATATTGATAAGTATTGCATTGAATTTGCAGATAGCGTTTTGAAGTGTTGCCATTTTCACTATGTTGATCCTTCCAATCCAGGAGCATTGGAAGTTTTTCCACTTTCTAAGTTCTCTTTTGATTTGTTTTTCAGGTTTTTAAAGTTTTCATCACTTCTTTGGGTAACTTAATTCCTATGTATTTTATTTTTTGTGGGGTATTATGAATGGAGTTGCTTTCCTGATTTCAGCCATGCTTTTCTTATTGTTGACATAATGAAAAGCCATTGATTTTTGAGGGTTAATTTTATACCCTGCTACTCCACCAAAATTTGAATCAGCTTGAGCAATTTGGGACTGGACTCTATGGGATTCATAAAATACAAGATCATGTCATCTGGAAAAAGGGAGAGTTTTACTTCATTTTTCCCCTATTTGGATCCCTTTTATGTTTGCATCTTGTGTTATTGCTGTAGTTAAGGATTCCAATACTAAATTGAAGAGAAGTGGAGAGATTGGACATCCTTGTCTCATTCCTGACTTTAGTGGAAATGTATTTAGCTTTTCACCATTGAGTATAATAATGGCTATAGTTTTGTCATATACAGCTTTTATTGTATTGAGGAATGTTCACTGGATTCCTAGTTTATCCAGAGCCTTCATAATAAAGCGGTGCTGGATCTTGTCAAGTGCCTTTTCTGCATCTATTGATATAATCATGTGTTTCTTATCCTTGATTTTGTTGATGTGATGAATTATATTGATTTATGTATATTGAACCAGATTTTCATCCCTGAAATGAATCCTGTCTGATTGTAGTGTATGATTTTTCAAAAGAATTGTTGAATTCAATTGGCCAAAATTTTGTTGAAAAGTTTTGCATCCATGTTCATCAAAGACATGGATCTATAGTTCTCTTTCTTTTATGAGTCCCTGCCTGGTTTTGGGATGAGAGTTATGATTACTTCATAGATAGAGTTTGGTAGTAAACTTTCTCTTTCAATTTCAATGAAGATTTGATGGAGTATTGATGTGAGTTCTCATTTGAAGGCCTTGTAGAATTCTGCTGTAAATCTATCCAGTCCTGGGATTTTCTTAGATGGGAAGTCTCCTATTGCTGCTTCTATTGATGTGCTTGATATGGGCCTGTTGTATTGGTTCAGCTCATCTTTGTTTAGTTTTGGCATGTCAATATTTGCTAGGAAATTTTCCATTTCTTCCAGGTTCTCAAACTTATTAGCATAAAGGTTTGAGAAGTATTCCCTTATAATATTTTGGAACTTGGTTGTTTCTCTGTTGATGTTTCCAATTCTTATCTCTGAGTTTGTTTATTTGGGTGTGTTCTCTTCTTTTTCTGATAAAATTTGCTAAAGACTTGTCAATTTTGTTAATTTTTTCAAAGAATCAATTATTTGCTTTGTTGATTCTTTTTATGATTTTTTTTTTGGATCCTAATTCGTTTAACCCAGATTTAATTTTAATTATTTCTTTTCATATGCTGGATTAGGGTTTAGCTTCCTGTTCTTTTCAAGGAGGTTCAGATGTCTCATTAAATTGTTGGTTTCAGATTTCCCAATTTGTTGATGTAGGAACTCATAGCTAAATTTTGTCTCTGAATACTGCCTTTGTTGTGTCCCAGAAGAGCTGCTAATTTGTGTGTTCATTTTTGTTGAATATCATGCACATTTGAATTTTCTTACTAATATCCTGCATGGCATACTGTTGATTCAACAGTGTGTTTTTAAGTCTCCATGTATTACAGGGTTTCTTTGGTGGCTTTTGGTGTGGAGTTCTAATTTTATTCCCTTATTGTCTGAGAGAATGCAGGGAGATCTGCTTTGAGTATCACAAAACAGGGACATTGCTGTTTCCTCTAGTTTGGAGATGCTGTGTTGAAGCTAGGTTCTGGGTAGTGTTTAGACCTTTCAGCAAATATTAGCTTTTCCCTGAGAGGCTAGTTCCTGAAACACACAGAGCCCAGCCTGCATCCATTCTCAGTGATTATGCTTACTGAATTTCAATTGATTTTCTATGCTTCAGTAGGGAGGGGCAACCTCTGGCTCTATTTACCCAGTGAAGAAAGTCACTCCACTGCAGGCAGAGATATCTCTGCTTGGGTCGGGTGACTTTCCCCTGGGTGGAGCTGAGCCTGGCAGGTTAGGTCAGGTTCCTGCGACTTTCTAATAGCTCCAATTGTACTCTTCCAAGGCCTCGGTTGGAGCTAGCTATTCTGCTGGCCTTTGTCAGTATCAAAGATGGAGATCCCTTCCAGTGGCCAGAGAGGAGCTGCCTTTCTACTGTGGCTCTGTGAAAAGGAGTGAAGATGTCAGGGTTCTACTCAAGCCAGAGTCTTGGTTCCTTGGAAGTCCCTGTTCTGCAATCAGCAGGATAAACATTTCTGCTCCTTGTCAGTTCTTGCTGGTGTTGAGTAGAATCTGCTCACAATCTGCCTCTGGTGCCTTTGTCCCAGACTTTCTCTGCTGGTATGGTTGCTGCAGCTGCCTCCTCAGCTACCACCTCAGCCACAGCAGCCACAACAACGATTATTGGCAAGTGCTGAGATCTGTCTCCATGACCAAGCTGCCTGGATTTTCCCTCTCTGGCCAAACTCTCTGTACTGTGATGGTACACTTGAGGTGATTCTCTAACCTAGGACTGTTCACTGGAACACTAAAACTGCTTTCTATGAGAGAGCTTGTTTAGCCTCCGGCTTCTCCTTGGCCAAATCCTCTGATCTCTTAGTGTAATTTTTATCTTCATAAAAGCTAAAAACAATCTATGCTAACCAGGAATGAAATCATAGTGGATACCACAAATATAAGTATATTTTCAGAGAAAGGACATATTTTGAATATAATAAAATAAAAATCCTGAAGACAACCAAAATAAATATCAACAGAAAAGTGGACCAAACTGAAGACAAGATTAGAACATCAGAATTCAGGTGAGAAGTATATGAGTGAAAAATTATTGAATGAAAGAAAAAATATTAGAGACAAGTTAGTAAACGTAAAGTTTCAGAATACAGTTGTTTCTCAGATTTCAATAGGGTCTTAAAATAAATATCTATGTCAAAAATATTGAGTCATTGTTTGTCTGGATGCTCCTTGGCTTATTATGAGGCTATCTGAAGATAACGCTATCGTCAAAATCAAGAACTATAAACTGAAATACTGGAATTCATTGATTATTAGTCTGCATATTAGGAATCCTAGTAGAAATGAAAAAGAATAGATATGAAGCAATGTTTGAAGACACAAAATTTAATCATGGCCCCAAATCCATTCATATATCAATCATGTAATCATGTTTTAAACACAGAGTACAATTAAGACCAAATCAAAACAAAATAAAAATAATACTCCTATGGGTTTCCTAGTTAAAATGCTATAAAGTAGGCATATGGGGAAGAAAGCAAGTCATGTTCCCTGTAAAGACCAAATGATGTGCTAATACTCTAGGATAGAGCTTGAATATATGCTTTCTCAGAACTTTCTGGTGAATTTGAATCACATTGTGATATGTTGAGAGGTGGGGATTAATGATGTACAAAAGGGCAAGAGAGAAGTGATTTTCACACATTCTTTTAACCCCTTACTGTGATTATGTGCACAATTGACATTTGTCCCCTTCAAGGACAGTCTTATAGGTTCCATTTGACAGCAGAAAGAGAGAGGGAGGAGAAGGATAGAAAGAAAGAGAGGGAGAGGAGGGGAGAGAGACTCTCATCTGACACTAAAATGGCCAGCACCATGCTTTTGCTAGTCACCACTTCTAGAGGTCTGAGGATTAAATTTCTATTCCTCATAAATTATCTAGCCTCTTATAACTTGTCATAATAACATAACCAGGCTGAAACATTCAATAATCCATTAGGAACTATGACTAGCAGAAGATAGTCTTTACTGAAAGTTACTAAAACCTAGGATTCTATTTGAAAGAGAAGCAAACCTTAGAAATGAAGGTAAGTAAAAAGTTCAGATAAAAACTGAGCAAATGTGTCACTAGAAATACTACTCTAAAAGAAGCATTAACATCACCTTCCTACCAAACAAATCAAAAGGAAATCATAATACGACCTTAAAAAAATAACTTTATTGCCCCATAGTCTCAGAATACATTCAACTATGGAACACCCATATCAAATGTCTAGGAGTTCACAGTTCAAAACAACTTCTCAATTGTAATGCACTAAATATAATCAATAAAAATTCTCTATCCACTCATTTCCTCATAAAGTATGTTTTTATTATTTTTACTTGGATACTGAACATTTTAAAACTTAACTAGAATGTGCATTTTAACTAAACAAGTTCATATTGTTCTGTTAAGATTAATTTACAGTCTAATATTCTTGATTGAGAGCTGATCACAGATTTTTTTAATTTTCTAACACACTTAGTTCAAGTTCAGTATTAATTCAACCTAAAATTGCATGACTACTTATTTTAGAGTAAATGCTGTGATTTATCAGCCATGAATTGTAATATACAGTAGAACTTGTTGCTAAGTAACAAATATTTATTATCAAGAACATGAAATTACACCAATAGAACACAGACAGAGCCAGGAAATGATCTTGGAAGGAAGAGATCATTCTATCAATAGGCTCCCATTACAGACTACAAGAAATTTAATGGTTCAGGTGTTCTGCCTTAATAAGTTTCAGTCCCTGTCTTCTGGAAAACATGCATTTCAATTTTATTTATTCTAAATCGCCATTGCACTTTAAAAGATTAATATGAGGTCTACAGAATAGCACTTTAGAAATAAAATATTCCTTTTGCTGGTGCAGCCTGTCAAGTTGCTAACATTTAGATATGCTTTCACAGTGCTTAGAATCCTTCCTGGGGAAATGAAGCCTGTAATTGTGGTAGTCACCAGAAAACATGCTTTGAGTAATTTTCAGAGCCATGGCCAGTTTTGTTCTAGATTACTTATGATAACTAGTGCTAAGATATATACAGATCAAATATTTACTGGTATAAATAAGCAAGACTTATCTGAATCTCTTTTTCATGGAAGCAATTTTATGGTAATAAGTTCAAATGTATTTAAAATTTCTTTAATCTTATACCTGTCTATGAAAATGTATGACATATATATATACATATATATATATATATATGTATATATATATATATATATGTATATATATATATATAAATGATTAGCTGGGCATGGTGGCTCAATCCTGTAATATTAGCCATTTGGTGGGCAGAGATTGGGAGATTACATCTCAAGCAACTTCAGACAAAAAAAAATAGTTCACAAGAATCCATCTCAACCAATGCCTGGGTGTGGTGGCCTTGCTCATTATCCTGGAGGAAAATGTGCAAAGTCTGGGCACAATATTTGCATGCCTGATGTTGCTAGTTCCATGAAGAGGCACAAGCAGTATGTTTACAAAGCAAGTAGGACCGAGCACGAATTGAAGCCCTACCTTGAAAAATAGCCAAATCTGAAGTGCCTTCCTAGCAAGGACAAAGCCATGCACTTAAATCTAAACATCACCTGAGCGGGGAGGGGAGATCATAGTTATGTGTCCTGTAATGCACCCTGAACATTATTTTCACCCTAATGGCTTGTAATTCATCTATCCAATTGATTATTTCGCTAGTGAGAAATATTGTGTGTCTCAAGGCACAGACAGGGGGTTTATTTTTGTTGTATGTTTTGTACCATAATTAGACATGTAATCAGGGCCTGGTATTCTAACACTTGAGCCACACTTCCTCTTCCAACTTTTTGCTGGGTAATTGGAGAGAAAATTTTCAGGACTTTCTTGTTCCTGCTGGCTTTCAGCTCTAATCCTCAGATTCATTATCCTGAAGATATAAAATTTCAGGCATGAGCCACTAGCACAAGCTGAGGCACAGATTTTGTTTGTTTTGGTTTGTTTTTTTGTGGGGCTTGAACTCAAGTCTTGGGTGCTATTCTTGATTCTCTTTGTGATCAAAGCTAGCACTCTACCATTTGAGCCACAGTGCTACTTCTGGTTTCTGAGTGGTTATTGGAGATAAGTGAGAGTTTCATGGGGATTTTTTTGCCCAAGCTGGCCTCAAACTGTGACCTTCAGATTTCAGCCTCCTAAATAGCTAAGCTTATAGACATGAGCCACTGTGTCTGACAAAAGGCACCCTTTTATATCATAAAGAATAACAACATTCCTGCCACAAATGTGACTATTATTATTATTAATGTGGAAATAGTAGAAATTTTCCTTAGGAACGCTACCAAAACTGAGTAACATTATTATTTCTACTTAACATGATATTACAATTATTAGTCAGTGGGAAAAAATGCCAGAAAATGTCATAAAACATATCAAGATGGAAAAGAAACTCAAATAGGACTTATCACAACTGGTCAAATTAACACTAGGCAAACTGTCAGGTTAATCTCTGAATATTTATTAGAGATAATGGTAGTCCCAATAATAGTTTTTGCTAAAAGTTCATCACAAAAGAAACATACAAACCAAAAATTTCAGACATAAATCTTAAAATATAATTTCAATATCATAAAAAATTAAAATATCAATGAATAAAAATATAGTACATGCAATATTTTTTACAGAAAATATAAAATATTTGAAAAAGGCTGAAGGAATTCCTACTTAAATTTTATGATAAATTATGTGCATGATGCATAATAATAAACAGATATAAATTGTGTCCAAATTTATAGGTAAAATTATTGTTGTTTGAACTAACCTCTTCAACTGTCCCATGGGGATACCTAATAGTAATATTTATGACCAATAGTAATAATTATGTGAAAGAAGAAATGAAGTACTGAAATATTCTTGACTAAGAAATGCAGACAGAATCAGCCCCAGTGGATCACAGCTGTAATCTCAGCTACTCAGGCGTCAGATTTGAGGATCAAAGCAGACCTGGCAGAAAAGTCTCACAGACTTCTGTCTCTAACCAGAAAAAAAAAAGAAATAAACATAAGCTGAAATATATCATCACAGAGATATTTGATTTATTTACTACAAATCATGATAAACTTCCTGATAAGAAATGTGGTGGTTTTTGAGTACGGGACAGTTTACCAGATTGAGGTAATTCAGAAGCTAGAAATAATTCTCGATTGCTCAGACCTCAGTGCCTTTGCAGATCTCAATAGAAAAATAAATTGTTATGATAAAGGTGGAAGAATAATCAATCATTTTATGTGAGCAATGGAAGAATGAAATAACCCCTCATATGATATGCAGACATTAATTCATAAGAAATTTAATACAAGCTGGGTGCTAGTGGCTCACGCCTGTAATCCTAGCTACTCAGGAGACTGAGATCTGAGGATCATGATTCAAAACCAGCCCAGGCAGGAAAGTCCGTGAGACTCTTATCTCCAATAAAAACCACTAGAAAACTGGAAGTGGTGCTGTGACTTAAGTGGTAGAGTGCTCTCCTTGAGCTGAAGGGTGCGGGGACGGCACCCAAGCCCAAAGTTCAAGCCAAAAAACCGACCAAAAAAAAAAAAAAGAAATTGAATACATTAGTGGAATTTATAAAAAGTAAATCCCAGTTATCATAAAATTCTCTTGGTTTTCATGTTAGTGCCTTGTATGATTCAGATAGTACACATTAACATCAGTTTTATTCATACAGATAACATAATGTTGCTTGTGGAATGATATAGGGATTCTACTCATCACATGAGTGATGTGAGTAATCCTAAAATATTGAAGAGACTGAAATCAGAGGCCTGACTGGTCAGACAAACCTGATAGTCTCTCATCTCCAATTCACCAGCAAAATATAGAGGTGGAAGCATTGAGTGATGATTAGAACACTAGCTGTAAGCAATAGTCCAAGGCTCTGAGTTCAAGCCTCAATACTAGCACAAATAAAGGGGAAAAGTATAGGTATAGGAACCTAAGGGATAAGTAAGCTGAAAAAGGAAACTTACAAACATATATTACTAATAAAGGATTAAGGGATTAGTCCCTAAAGTATATATTTTTATGTATATAGTGTCTATAAACATGAAATATACAGGCAAAGCCACTGAAAGGCATAATATATAAATATTTTATAAAAGGAGACCTAAGATGCTGAAACATTTCTGGGAGGCTCCAAAACTTGGCAATATGAATGAGTATGAAATTTCAGAATTTGGTTTGACACTCCTTTGTAAACCATAGGTGGCCCATAATGAACAAGTTATTTATCAAAATTCCTACCTAACTTTGAAGGCTGTTTTAAAAGTTACCTTTCAGGAGACTATTTGGAACTCCAGAACTGTTATGATGATGACTAAGCAAAGAGTTGTTCTTTAAGCAGAAAGCTTTCTTCTTCTTTCCTTTTATTTCTTTAGTTATGATATATAACTTTAACCATTTGTTCAAGTACACCTTTTGCTAGTTTCAGTATATACATGCACCTATTTTATTCCTGTACATCTGTCTTTCATCAGTATGACTAGTAGTCACCCAATTACATACATGTATAGGAAAAGAGAAAGATTCTTACTCTGCCACATCTCATAAACTTAATATTATCTCATTTTTCGGCTGCGCTTAGTACTTGTAAAGTATCTGTTCACTATGCAATTACCATTCCACTTAAAAGAAATGTATCTTCTACTCACTTGCTTGCAACTATTTCTTCAAATGGGAGTTCAGTTAATTTGAGTTAGTACACAATTGTGCTTCTTAATTTCTTAATAGGAAGTCATTCTTTGGAAAAAAGAAAGCATGGGATGTGCTTCATTTCTCTAAATTTCTTTATTAAATTTCTTGTAATGGTATTCTTTCTTGTGTGGACTTCATCACACATATTTGGGAACATATATATAGTCTGTATGCATATTTTCATTTAGCATGTGTTCTGGGTCTCATCTGTGAATATAAGGATATTTACAGTTTGACAAAGCAGTGTCCTTGTTTTGAGAAAAGCCTAAGTGTAATCTTTTTTCAATATATACAGCAAATGGAATACATTTTTTCTGAGTAAATATAGCAATGTGTTAAACTTTGTGATATTCGAGATTAAATGATGAACAATTCTCCCTTTAGAAAAAAGTAGATTTGTCGAAGTAGATGTTATTGAAACAGACTTTTAAATAGCTGTAGTCTTAACAGGAGACTGGAATCAATTTGTTAAGACTAACACGTTAGGCATATGAGAGACTCAGTGCTGTTCAGTTTCTGTCTTCTGATTAGTAGATTATTTCATGTATCATTTTATCTGGAAGATAAGTGATTGCAAAACCATTTTATTAATACTATGGGAGTTTTAGTGCCTGCACTGGGGCTTGAGATTAGGTTTTGGATACTGTCACTTGGCTTTTTCACTCAAACCTAGTGCTCCACTACTTGAGCCATAGTTCTATTTCTGTCCTTAGCTGCTTGATTGAAAATAAGTCTCAGGGACTTCACCACCCAGGCTGGCTCTCATTCCAGCCTTCTGAGTAGGATTATATGCATCACCTTTATATATTTACATCAACATCCTGGAATATATACGTTCTTTCTAGCGTGGGCCAAAGTCCTCAAGGTTCTTCCCATTACCTATCTTAGTAAATAGCAAATATTCATTCAGTAGAAGCATTCAAAAAGAAATTTACTATTATCTTACATATGTAACCGCAGACCCTCTGTAAATCACCTTTACAATACAAATAGGAAAAAAAAAAGCATAGTATGCAATCACTTATTTAAACAGTTTGGCCAAAGAGCAGAAAATAAAAAATGAAAAAGGTAAAATACAGCAATATCAGTAGGAAAATGAAGGCATGACTATAGATCATACAAATAAAAATAAGAACAGATGGTTTAAGTAGAACATGTTATACATTTACCAGTTGAAATAGACCAGCCTGATTCAGGACATGTTTGCATTACAAAATTGTAATGACATTATTTCTTACATCAAATACTCACAAAAATAATCACATTACTTTCTATAAATAAGTAGAAAACAATGCCAACTAATGCCTTCTAATATCAAACATTATATTATTCTCCAAAAGAAATCAAATAACTTATGTGATTATCACCAATTCATTAAAATTTTAATTTTATGTTCTTTATGATAAAAATAATACCTATTTAGAGGGTTGTCATGATTAAATTATTTTGTTCATGTCAAAATAGGTGATATAGTTTGAAAACAATGCCATTTTTATTAGGAGCAATGTATACATCAGGGAAAGTTTTATCATCACAAATATACTGTGTTTGTACTAGGGTATGTGTTCACATTGATACTAAGTATTAGAAGATGTGTTTGCCAATGAGCCCATGAATAACTGGTAAATTCATCTTAACCACATACTTAACTAGAATTCTCGTATTAAACTATCTCATCAAATTGCTAAACTTTATAAAACTTTCTTTGAAGAAAAGTATTAAAATCTATACTCTGAAATATTAAGCTGAAAAAAAGAAATCAGAAATAAATCACCAGCAAATTTTCTTCACACCTTTTTAAAAAAGTGAACTGAACATTACTTTCACAGAGCTCAGTGATCTTTGTAAGAAAATTTACTTTATTTTTGTCCCCTTTGATATACCTTTCCTTTTTTGTTTTTCATTAATATAACACCAAGAATTGGCCCTTGAGTAAAATGATATACTCACACAAATTCTTTTCTATTCTAGCAAAGAACATGCATATGTCTATGTACATTTTCTCTTCAATTGACGACACTAATCCAATTGTTATCAGCATTCATAGGATGACACACAGTTGCCTTTCATTCACACAATCTAGAAGTACAATGAATGTACTAGTGCCCAAGGTTGAAATTTTCCACATTTATATCTGTGAGTCATGTTAAGTCATTGACAGAATTAAATGATTTGTCTCCGTTGGGGTGGGAAGTGAAAATT
>NW_024872189.1:0-22847 GCF_019054845.1 Dipodomys spectabilis
CAAAAACAGAGCTAGAGATCCACAAGCCACCCATACAGAGGTTGGTTTGTACAGAAAGTGATTTACAATCTGCAACGGCCTAAGTGAAGCAGGTGGGCCAATGACAGAGAAATGGAGCAAGAAGTTCTCACCTGCCACCTGCAGGCCGCAGAGTGGCGCATGGTAGAGTTGGAGATGGCCACTTCTGCCGTCACTGCTGCACAGAAGGAGATTGAAATGTTCTTCGAACAGCTGAATGATGTGACACTTCAGCTCGAGGAAAAGACCAGAAGCTTCAATGACCTGGAGCAAGTGAACACAGTGTTGCAGGAGAAGCTGGAAGCCCTCTGGACACGGAAGAGTAACAGGAAGAACAGAATCTGCAAGTTCCAACAAGTGCTGGCGGGGTGGGAGGTACTGAAGAGACTACTGAGCTGTATGGTGACCTCAGAAAATCTGGAGAGAGACACCTTCACAGAGAACCTGTGCATTGAGAGTTCCTCATGGAAGGACGAGGCTCAGTGGCTGACTGACCAGGTGAACCAACTGACAGAGGAGAAGGAGAGAAGGGAGAAGCAGGTGCTGGACCTAGAGAATGAGCTGGGGGAACTGAGAAGGAAGCTAATAGAGCCATCTCAGGCTGAGTGACAGTTACAGGCCCAGGCCTACCACACGCAGATGGAGTTGAAAAACCTGGAGGAACAACGTCATATCCAGGTCAAGGAAAACCAGAGGCTCTGTCTCTAGAAAGTGGAGCAGTGGGAGCAACTAAGGAGACTGGACGATAAGGCCTACGGTCGGCAGGAGATCCCTGAGACCCCCATGATTCGCATGTGTGTGTGACCCATAGCCAGAGGAATAGCTGGCCCTGCTGTGGGATGCTCTCCACAGGGTGATCGGAGAGATGGAGGAGCTCACCAACATCCTGAACTCAGAGCAGCAGGTGAAGAAACATCTGTGGGAACAGCTAGATCACTTAGCGGAGAAGATACAGGAATGGAAAGAGGTGTCCAAGAGAGAGAGCCATGTGGCTTGGGAGCTGCACGAGCAGCAGGAGCAGTCCCTGGCCCAGCTGCAGGAGCTCAGAGCCACCTATCAGCAACACATTGCCTCCAATAAGTGGCTGAACTCTGAGAAAGAAGCCCTGCAGCAGCACCTGCAGAAGCAGACCAAGCTGCTGGATCAGCTGAAGCAAGTGCAAGGCCCAACAACCTGGGGGGACCAGGTGGTGCCCCCAAAGTGGCAGGAAACGCTCAAGTGCCTGGAAGCCTCCAGAGCACAGGAGGAGTGCCTGCAGGCCCAGCTGAGCTTCCTGGCTTTCCCTAGGGAAGGGAAAGCCATGAGCCCTGGAGAAGCAAAAGATGAGGAGGTAACTCCCCCAGACGTGACCAAGCAGAGGCTGGAGACATCCCCCAGACTGAGAGGGATTTGGCTCTGCGAGTGCTCTCTGAGGCTGAGATCCACAGGGGGAAACTCCTGCTACAGGAGCGGTGGCCCTGCTGCAGGTGCCCGGCCCACTCAGCAGCACAGTGCCAGATAGAGCTGGAGCCACAGGACCCCCCGCTCCATGAGCTGCCACCACAGCAGGCGTAGGGATAGGAAGTGGGACACGTGGGAATCCAAGAAGAAAATCTGCTATGTCCATGACCTGCATGATGAGGTGGACTTCCATAGTCCAGCAGATAAGCTCCACCATCGATGCAGCGAGCTGTTGGCACACATTCGCACTGTTGAGAAGTCCCTCATGGGGTGTAAAGAGCAGACATTAGTCCAGGATGAGCTGTATTGGGAGAAATCCAAGCACATGTGCTGGCTCTCCCAGGAGAAGATGGAGAAGAGAGAGCTGCAGGAACTGCTGTCGCTCCTTGCATGGGAAAGCACGGACAGCAGGCTCCAGCCCCCTGCCATCACCACTGCTTCAAATGCCTCAGGCTCTGTGGTGGGCGAAAGGAGGGAGGAGCAGAAAGGTTTTGAAGATTTGCAACTTCAAGACACCTTGGAAACTGCCAGAGAAGAGGTCGGAGTTCCCGACCCCATAGATAACTCTCCCATGGAGCACGTCCTACAGCAGATGCCCCACATCCAGAGTGGCCTGCAGCTTGTGGGATCAGGTAAGGAGTGCTCCCTCCCTTTCTTCTGTAGACTGATCTGGATGATGACTCTCTATATGACATACTGACTTTCAAAAGCCTAGGAAGCCACCAGAAGTAGATGGCCAGATGGCCTTCTCTCAGGCCTTCATCTGCCACGAGATGGGATGGATAAACTGTGGGTCAGGTAGGGCAAAGCCTGCTGGGTTGCAACCCAAATTCAAGGGACATCTAATGGCCCATTGGTGGCCAGGGAAGAGACCCATGTTATGCTTATCACAAACAATAAATTGATTTCAAAGGGAAGGAAAGCCTCCAACAAATATTCGTTCTTCCAGTCCTGGGCATTGAACTCAGGGCCTGGCCAATGTCCCTGAGCTGTTTTTGTCAAGGCTGGCACTCTACCAGTTGAGCCTCACCTCCCCTTCAAGCTTTTTCTGTATCAAATTGAACCCAGGGTATCAGTCATTCTAGGCAACCAACTACCACTGAGCCACATTCTCAGCTAGGATGATTCCTCCCCCCCCCCCCCCAAACCCATATGGCCATTCCTCAGATTAATAGGAAGTAAGGCTAGGATGAATATGAAGCACAAGTCTGGTTCACACAGAAATACTCCTCTGCCCCCTCTTTGATCCACTTAGTTGAACTTTCTATTCTAACATTTAGGGATGAGAGAGGGAGAGGTGAGTCCCGAGAGAGGAGTACCACGAGCAGTGGCCCTGTGAGCCCCACAGCCTACCTCACAAAAGTGATCCTCTAGATTCCGATCTTACTTGATTCAATGTGGAGTCTACACTATCTCTCCACCACTTCAAGGATCAGGATGAAATAAAGGCCAGCCCTGATTTCAGCCCACAAACAGGGTAGAAGCTCCTAATCCCAGACTGACTTCCACCTCTGACTGCCCCGAGTTAGGCTGGACCCACCACTCACCACAATGTTGGCAGTGATGACATCATGGATGGATTCCAGGAAGAAGGTCTATGGCAAAGAGCAGAAGCAGCAGGGTGACAAGGGTGGAAGGAGGCAGAGTGATTGCTCTGGGATCTTCCTCCTTGGAGCACTCCAACCAAGCCAGAGCCATGCTGACCCAAAGCATGGCCAAGCCCAGGGTGTGAGATCAAACAGGATTCATTTCAGGGATGCAAAGCTGGTTCAATATACGCAAATCAATTAATATTATTCATCACATCAACAGGAGCAAGAATAAGAACCACATGGTTATCACAATAGATGCAGAAAAAGCATTCGACAAGATCCAACACCCCTTTATGATGAAGGTTTTGAAAAAATTAGGAATCCATGGAACATTCCTCAATACAATAAAGGCTGTATATGACAAACCTACAGCCAGCATTATACTTAATGGGAAAAAACTAAAGCCATTTCCCCTGAACTCAGGAACAAGACAAGGATGTCCACTCTCACCACATCTCTTCAATCTAGTATTAGAATGCCTACCAACAGCAATAAGACAAGATGCAAACATAATGGGGATCCAAATAGGGAAAGAAGAAATAAAACTCTACCTCTTTGCAGATGACATGATCTTGTATTTAAAGAATGCCATAGACTCCACTCCCAAATTACACAAGCTGATTCAAAACTTTGGCAAAGTAGCAGGGTATCAAATTAAACCCCAAAATCAATGTCTTTTCTGTATGCCAACAATGAGAAAAGTGTGTCTGAAATTAGGAAAGTAACTCCATTTGTAATAGCCCCACAAAAAATAAAATACCTAGGAATTAACTTAACCAAAGAAGTGAAGGACCTCTATGATGAAAACTTTAAAATCTTGAAAAATGAAATCAAAACAGAACATAGAAAATGGCAAAACCTCCCATGCTCCTGGATTCGAAAGATTAACATCGTGAAAATGGCAATACTTCCCAAGCCTATCTACAAATTCAACGCGATACCTATCAAAATTCCAACCTCATTCTTCAAGGAAATAGAAGAGGCAATCCAAAAATTCATATGGAACAATAAAAGACCCAGAATAGCAAAAACGCTCATCAACAGAAAGAACACTGCTGGAGGAATATCAATACCAAATTTCACAGTCTACTATAAAGGCATAGTAATCAAAATAGCTTGGTATTGGCATAAGAAAAGACCTCAGGACCAATGGAATAGAATTGAAAACCGAGACATGAACTTACAGACATATAGCCATATAATCTTCGATAAGGGAGCTAAAACAATAGAATAGAAGAAAGACAGCCTCTTCAGTAAATGGTGCTGTCAAAACTGGTTTACTACTTGTAATAAACTAAAGCTAGATCCTAATATATCACCCTGCACCAGAATCAACTCCAAATGGATCAAAGACCTCGGAGTCAAAACAGACACTCTGAAAACATTACAGGATGGAATAGGAGAAACCCTAGGTCTCCTTGGCTCAGGCCGAAATTTTCTAAATAGAGACCAGGAAACACAACAATTCAAAGAAAGGTTGGACAAATGGAATTGCATGAAGTTGCAGAGCTTCTGCATGGCAAAGGACATAGCTAGCAAGATCAATAGAAAGCCCACGGATTGGGAGAAGATCTTTACTAACCATACAACGGACAAGGGTCTCATATCTAAAATATATTTGGAACTCAAAAAATTAAATCCCCCAACAACAAATCCTCAAAGAAACAACTGCCCAATAAATAAGTGGGCTAAAGTCTTGAAGAGAAACTTCTCTGAAGAAGAAAGAAGGATGGCCAACAGACACATGAAGAAATGCTCAAACTCCCTAGCCATAAAAGCCATAAAAAAAATGCAAATAAAAACAACATTGAGATACCACCTCACCCTAGTTAGAATGGCTATAATCAAGAACTCTAACAACAACAGATGCTGGAGGTGATGTGGACAGAAAGGAACCTTACTTCATTGTTGGTGGGAGTGTAAACTTGTTCAACCACTTTGGAAAGCAGTATGGATGTTCCTGAAAAGACTTCACATAGAGCTCCCTTATGACCCAGCAATCCCTCTTTTGGGCATTTACCCAAATGTTTACAAACAAGAACACACTAAAGCTACCAGCACAACTATGTTTATTGCAGCATTATTTACCATAGCTAAGATCTGGAACCAACCCAGATGCCCCTCAGTAGATGAATGGATCAAAAAAATGTGGTATATTTACACAATGGAATTCTATTCCTCTGTCAGGAACAATGACATTGCCCCATTTGTTAGGAAATGGAAAGACTTGGAAAAAATTATATTAAGTGAAGTAAGCCAGGCCCAAAGAAACATAGGTCCCATGGTTTCCCTTATTTGCAATATCTAGTATATGTATGAGTCAAGCGGAAAAGGTCAGATAATGTGATGTTAGGAAAATGAACCCTTAGATATCTATTTTAATGCTTTTTTCTTTCATGCATTTGTTTCTAACGCATTTATAAGATTATTTCTTTGTTGCTTTGTATGTCCCTCCCCACAGTATAACCCCTGCTTCCACTATATTTGATATCCTCTGTATAACTTGTGGAGGAGTTGGGGAAAAACAAGTCGTTTAAGGATACAGGTGGACCTGTTGCAACAATGAGAAGTACAAGTTGTCATGTCGAAAACGAGCTTTACAACGTTGGTTGCAGGGGTGGGGAGGATTGGGTGGAGGGGTGGGGGGGAGGCTGGGAAGGGATGTGAAGGGTAAACAAAGGAGGAGGCTGCAATGCTTGATAAGAAATGTACGAATTATCCTGCCCATGTAATTGTAACCCCTCTGTACAGTATGTTCACAAATAAAATAAAATAAAATAAAATGAAGAAAAAAAAAGATGGAAGAGCACAGGACTAAAGGAGGCACTCCTTTGTCTTGGAGCACTTGAAAATTCCAATTATATTTGGCCCATACCAATCTCAAAGTCAAGTGTAATGCTTCTCATTGTTGTTGTCCATGAGCACTGTCCCTGAGCTCTTTTTCTCAAGACTGGCACTCTACCACTTGATCCACAGGGACACTTCTTGTTTTATGATGATTCATTGAGGATAAGAGTTTCACACACTTTCATGTCCCAGCTGGCTTTGCAGCATGATCCTCCAGATCTTAGCTTCCTGAGTATCTAGGATGGCAGGTATGAGCCACCAGTGCCCAGCATGTGAGGCCTTTTGAAGACATCTTGGAGAGTCTGTAAAGGGAGCCCCAAAAGGCCTGGATAGACCACGACCTAATCAAGGAGCTGGGATGTGGGAATGCTGACCTTCTAGCCATTCTGTTCCCCAAAATTAAAGATGCCAGGTGATGGTGTATGCATCGAACACCTAGGTCAACAGCTATCAGGCTTAGTGGGGAATAGGTAGAGAATACCCAAAGAATGCAGTGTAGAATTCTCTGATTTTGTATGCATGTGGTGTGTGTGTGTGTGTGTGTGTGTGTGTGTGTGTGTGTGTGTGTGTGTGTGTGTGTGTGTGTCTGAGTGAACTCAGGGCCTAAGCTCTATCCCTGAGTTTTCTTTTTTTTTCAATATATGTCATTTTACTTTTATTTATTTATTTTTTACTGTAAAGATGCTATACAGAGGGTTACAGTTACATGAGTGAGGTAATGAGTACACTTCCTCTTGAACATTGTTACCCCCTCCATTGTTTTCCCCCTACCATCCCTTTCCTCCCTACCTTCCCCGAGGTTCTTTTTTTTTTTTTGATTGTGATTAAGTGGTTACATAATTTCTGGAATTTCACAGTATTGTGGAATAATGATGCTCATTTAAAGTCACAAGGTCATTCTAACTTTCCTGGAGCAAATTGTCTATCACAGTCTGTAACATATAACGGTGTTCACATGTTATACACCATACATGTGATCAGCAGCATGGGAATATTTAGTAGTGGTTCGACCAGATGAGTGGGAGTTCTTTGTTTCTTAAGTCCTGTTAGTTTTGTCGTATCACCTAACATTTTGGATTTAGCATCCACTTATCAGGGAGACCATGCACCGTTTGTCTCTTCGCTCTTGGCTTACCTCGCTAACATGATTCCTTCTAGCTCCATCCATTTCCCTGCAAATGCCATTATTTTGTCATTTATAATGGCTGCATAATACTCCATTGTGTATAGATACCACAATTTTTGGATCCATTCATCTGTGGTGGGGCATCTGGGTTGTTTCCATATCCTAGCTATTGTGAACAGTGCTGCAATAAACATGGAGGTGAACGTGTCCTTGTATATTGGTTCCTGTTGTTCAGGGTAGATGCCTAGAAGTGGTATGACTGGGTTGTAAGGGAGGTCAATCTTTAGCTTTCTAAGGACCCTCCAGACTGCTTTCCAAAGTGGTTGTATAAGTGTACATTCCCACCAGCAGTGTAATAGGGTTCCTCTTTCTCCACATCCCCTCCAGCATTTGTCGTTGGCTGATTTGTGGATGTGGGACATTCTGACTGGGGTAAGGTGGTATCTCAGGGTTGTCTTTATTTGCATTTCCTTCACCACCAGGGATGATGAACATTTCCTCATGTGTTTCTTTGCCATTTTTATTTCTTCATTTGAGAAGTCCCTCTTTAGTTCCCTTGCCCATTTAGTAATTGGTTTGTTAGGTTTGGGAGGGATTAGTTTCTTGAGTTCACTGTATATACAGGATGTTAACCCCTGATATATTGCTGGTAAATATTTTTTTTCCCAATTAGTTGGTTGTCTTTCTAGCTTGGTTGCAATAGATTTAGCTGTGCAGAAGCTTTTTACTTTAAGGTAGTCCCATTTGTCGAGTCTCTCTCCAACTTGTTGTGACCTTGGGACTCTGTTCAGGGAGTTCCTTCCTGTGCCTATTAGTTCAAGTGTCTCTCCTACTCTGTCCTGCAGTAGTTTCAGAGATTCAGGTTTAATGTTAAGGTCTATAATCCATTTTGAGTTGATGTTGGTGCATGGTGATAGGCTGGGGTCCACTTTTAGTTTTCTGCATGTGGCTGCCCAGTTTTCCCAGCACCAGCAGATGAAGGGGCTATGTTTCTTCCATTGTATGTCTTTGGCTCCTTTGTCGAATATCAGCTGGCTGTAGGCCTGTGGATTTATTTCTGAATTTCTATTCTGTTCCATTGGTCTTTGGGTCTGTTTTTGTGCCAGAACCATGCTGTCTTTGTTATTATAGCTCCGTAGTAGAGTTTGAAGTTCGGCATGGATAGCCCTCCCATATTGTCTTTATCCCCCAGAATTGTTTTGGCTATTCTAGGTCTTTTGTTGTTCTATATGAATTTTTGGACTGTTTTCTGTATTTCAGTGATGTACGTCATTGGGATTTTAATAGGAATTGCATTGAATTTGTATATTAGTTTTGGAATATTACCATCTTTATTATATTAAGTCGGCCTATCGAAGAGCATGGGAGGTCTTTGTATTTCCTAGTGTCTTCTGCAATTTCTTTCTTTAACTTTTTTATAGTTTTCATTAAATAGTTCTTTTACATCTTTGGTTAGGTTAATTCCTAAATATTTTATTTTTTGGGAGGTTATTGTGTCCCTGAGTTTTCTTGCTCAAGGCTAATGTTCTGCGACCTGAGCCACAGCCCCACTTGCCTTTTGATGGTTACTTGTAAGTAAGAGTCTCAAGGAATTTGGTGGGGGCCCCAGGAAGGAAGAGTAAACACAACTTTGGTAGGCGACCCCTGCCCCCTGGTGGCCAGATGAGGGATATGCAGCCCCATGCCATTGTTCTCTAGACTTCAATTTTGGGAAGTGACCAGGGCCAAGCTGACTTTTGTTCACCCTAAGTGCTGATGCATGCCAGAGCAGGTCTGTTCCCCCTAGGCCATGAGAGCTCCAGGACGCCCAGCACCCAGGGGCACAAGGAAAGGAGAGGTCAGTTCCAGACCGAGCTAAGAGTCTTTGCCCACAGACACCCCAACTTGGCCTTCCCTTCCTGATCACCATAAGACCTGTCAAAAACAACCCAAAAAAACAAAATTGAAGCTATGACTCCAAGTGGTAGAGCTCTAGCATTGAACCAAAGAGCTCAGGGAAAGGGACCCCAAGCTTTGCGTTCAAGACCCCCAGTTGACTCTCCCCCATAAAACACAGGTTGGCTAATGTAAACTAGTAGGATTTGTGAAGTGTTTCTGAAGAATGGTGATACTGAAGAAAGCACCCTAATTCTAATGACAGCTGAACTTGTGACATACAGCTATGTGCTGAGTCCTTCACAGGGTGCTATTTGCTGGGGCTTTTCCACATTGGGGTTTTGTGCTGAGTCCTCAAAAAGGTGCTGTTTGCTGAGTCATCCCAAAGGGTGCTATGTGCTGAGTCCATTACATAACGTACTGTGTGCTGAGTCCTTCAAAAGGTGTGGTGTGCTAATTCATCCCAAAGGCTGCTGCTATGTACTGAACCCTTGAGAAGAGAGGGATGAGGAGAATTTTTCAAGTGTTGTGTGCCAAGTCCTTTACACAGGGTTCTCTGTACCGTCCTTCAAATGGTGCTGTGTGGTGAATCCTTTGTCAGTGTGGTATGTGCTGAGTCCTTCCACAGGGTGGTATGTGCTGAGTACTTCAAAATTGTGCTATGTGCTGAGTCTTTTGAAGGGTGGTATGAACTGTTTTACACAGGGTGCTACATACTCAACCCTTCAAAGGGGGCTGTGTGTGCTCTTAACACAGGGTGTTATGTACTGAGTCCCTGGGAAAGAGTGCTACACGCTGAGTTTTTCAAAGCATGCCATGTGCTGAGTCCTTTACACTGCGGGCTATGGACTCACTCCTTCAAAGTGTGCTGTGCTGTGTGCTGAGTACTCTACACAAGGTACTATATGTTGAGTCCTTCAAAGGGAGCTGTGTGCTGAATCCTTTACACAGGGTGCTTTATGCTGTTTTTTGAAGTGTGCTGTGTGCTGAGTCATCTCAAAGGGTGTTATGTTCTGAGTCCTTGAGAGGTTGTTATCCCCAACAGTCTCTCTCTCACACACACACACACAATCACACACATACACACACTCACACACACACGCGCACACACACACACACACACACACACACACACGAGGGTCACTGTGTACCTGGTTGGTGTGTGGAGTGGAGGGAGATGGAGGAGAGTATCCTCCACCAGCGGGGCTAGGAGAGAATCAATTCCCAAGGAAGGGACTGGCGTTGGGGGGGAGTGCTGTGCTGTGGTGAGGCTGCAATTGCCATGGCCTGGAAGGCTTAGGGCCTAATCAGGGCTGGGCTTGCAGCCAAGGGTGGAGGGAGGGACTTAGTGGAAAAGTGGACATGGCCAAGGGAAAGAGGGGGCAGGGGCCAGGGCTCACTGAGATGGCAGCAGTGCCCAGGAGCATGGGGGAAAGCACTGGGGGAGGGGGCAGGCACAAGGTGGCCCAGGAGAGGAGTGGGGGCAGAGAGAGAGAGAGGAGAGAAAAGAGCAAGCACATGCATAAGGGCAAGCAGTTTCATCATCTGGCGGCCTCCCCAAACATTTGCACAATTCCTGGTGGGGAGCACAGAGCATATGGAGCTGGCACAGCAGGCACCCTGCCATGGGCAGCCACGAGGAGGCGCGGTGGTCATGGCAGCCCTGAGATTGAGGTCCCGGTGTAGTGAGCACGGAGGTGATGGTGGCAGGGTCGGCCTTGGAAGAGGAGGAGGAGCAGAGGCCTCCTGCAGCCCCTCTATGTTTCCACAGATACACCTGCCTCCTCCCAGCAGCATGGTGTGTCAAACATAGCGCTTTCATCTTGGACCCGCATTGTCTCTCACAGTCGCCCAAAAGAGATGGCACACCCCTGGCCGGTTTTCAGCCCTGACCTGGTCCCAGCCCTCAGTCCTTGGACTCCAGGCCCACATGCACACAAAGCCACTGCCTACAGCTTCTCCCAGCAGCACAGGTGAGTGGCTGCCAAGGGCCCACAACCTGTGAACCCTCCCGCCCCACTTCTTCCCCTGCTGACATGGACCCAAGCCTCTTGCCTCCCCTCTCCCATCCTTCTCTCGCCTGTGTTGCACCCCACAGTCTGCCATGGCCCTACCACAAAGGTTCCCCAGGGGTGGAGGGTGAGGGTGGGTGTCGACCCGGGGATCCCACCCCCATCCCTAGTGGTCAGTGTCCCAGGAAACGGGAAGATGCAGGAAAGAGTGAGAAGGAGGAGCCACAGAGCCCCTGGCCTGGAGCAGTGGGAGCAACACAGCTGTGCATCTGCACCCTTCTTCTCCCTGGTGGGAACCTGGTGGCTTTAGTCAGAGGTGGGGAGCAGCACCTCACCTGCCTTTCTGGGTCTTTTCCTTTTTGCTGGGGGTGGTGGGTGTTGGATGGAGAAGATAGGCCCTCCTTGCTGTGTGAGCCCTTGTCTTTTGTGCTCAGTCACCCTTTCCCTTGAGGAGGGTCCCAGAAGAGCCCACTAGGGAGGTGAGGGCATTGGGAGTCAGATAGAAGGTGAATATCTGGGAGGAACACACCCCTTCCGTCACACATACACTCGGCCTGTTCCCCCCCCATCCCAGCTGTCAACAGTCCTCACAGGGTGATCACATTTCCTAGCTCTGCCAGAATCTGCTGGTGTTCCAGGTACATCTGGTCTCCCAGTACTCCCCAAGAATCCACCAAGTCACCCAGACTCATCTAGGCTGGAAGTAGGGAGTCCATCCATGTATGTAGCCTTTAGGATCCCATCCATTTCCCCAACACTGCCCCCACCCCAGGTCAGACACACCTCTGGGACACTATGACCCCCTGCTTGTTTTCAGTCCTGGCTCTGAGGAGCCACCAATCTCAGGACAACACCCAGCATTCTGACCTGAGGTTTTGGTGAATGGTGAGTCAAGGCTGGTTGTTCCCAAGGGAAAGGGTCTGGCCCTGGAGAAAGGGAGAGGCAGGGTGGTTCAACATCATTAGAGCGGTGCTTCCTTGGATCAAGCCCCTGGTTCTGACAATGGAACCCCCGTGCTCCAGCTTGCACCTTGTCCCAGAGGAGGAACAAGCAATCTCAGGAGAAGCACTGCTCTGAGTCTGTTTGTGTGTGTGTTTGTGTGTGTGTGTGTGTGTGTGTGTGTGTGTGCAAGTGAGAGAGAGAGAGAGAAAGAGATCATCTTTCCCTTACACAAGTAGACTGTCCTCAGGTGAGTGATCAGTTGGCAAATTGCAGGTACTGCATGGATTAGTCTTCTGTCACAGTCTGGATGTGTGTGTGTTGGGAGAGCAGGGAGATGAGAAAAAATGAAAATATATTTAAGTCATTATGTCTAAAAAGAGAAAAAGCATTTTATTTGTGTGTGTGTGTGTTTGTTGTTCTTTTTTCATCAATGCCAAGTACGAGTCTAGCCATAATTTTTGTTTTCTCCTTCACCGTTTCATGGCTCCTTTGGGGGAAGATTTCAGTAGATGTTCCTTTCCACCAATCTCTTCCCTCTGTCCTGTATCCCACAGTAGCTGCTGGGCCTGCATAGGTCTCCCCTAAGAGGCCTATGTGAACCGCAGATCAGAGTGGACACCTGTGCTTCTGTCTTAAGCCTGAAGGGTTGTGAGACGAGTGTGACCACAGCCGCATTCTTCCAGCCAGACCGTCTGCTCTCGTGTGTATTGGGAATGTGTCTACAAAACATAATTAGGGACTGAGATGTGGGGGAGTAGGGGAGGGGCTGTGAAGCTAGGAGGGACTGGGGAGTGATGAACGTTGTTACATATTAGATGGTTCACCACGACCGAGGATGAGGGGGCAACCTTACCCAGGGCATTAATGGTGTCCATGGGCATCTGGGCAGGGTGCTCCAGGCCCCCAGTGGTGGCGTGTTCCCTCATGGGGGAGTGCACCGGTGGGCAACCCTCCCTGGAGTCCTTCAGACTCCAATCTGCATACCTCTTAGGCCGTTTCCAGCTGGGCAGTGGTAGGCAAGTGTGTTTCCCCTCCTGGAGCTTGCTCGGTATCAGGCCGTGGCAGTTAGCTAAGGCTCTCTAAATGCCAGTTTCTATAACTTGCTGTAGGCTGTCTGGAAGGAAAAGGGGACCGCTGACTTTGGAACCCTTTACGTTTGATTGGGACAACTGAAATGCCACCTTTTCCAGGGTTTTTCTTGAAGCTGGAAATTTCCACTAACACCTGGGATTATGGGTCAAATTAGATAGACCACTTCAGCCACCAAACAAGGACGTTCAAAGCAGCACAGGCAGAGTTCCCCAGCCAGATGGTCTCCTGCTATGAATGTCGTGCCTTGACGGCCTTTATGCAGCAGCTGTTGATTCTCCTCTGGCTCTCTCTAGGGTGACCACCACAGTCGAGGATGCCGTGGGGAGCAGAGATTGTGACCTCACAATCCCTAGCCTGCCAGTTGTGATCAGAGATGATTCCCAGCACCTGCACTGGACTCTGGGAGATTCAAAAACCCGGGGCACCTCGAGGATCCTTTCTCTGCAACATGAAACTTGGGGGCTGGATGTGGTAGAACATCCTGGCTGGCCCCGGGGGGAGAAGAGGATGCCCCTTGAGCCAGGCCTTCACCTCATGGCAACCTTGTTCACACTTGAGTAGGGAATTGAGTGCCACAGAGCTGGTCAGCCGTTGGCCAGAGATCTTTGAGAAGATAGGCATCCCAGAGGCCCCAGAATCCAGCGAGTACATCGTGGCTCACATCCTTGGAGCCAAAACAGTTAAGTGCGGTGGCACCAGGAGGGCAGAAAGAGGGAAGAAGGAGAACTGGGAGAGGTACAGCAGGTTTCCGCCCCCCCCGCCCAGGATGCTTACCTGTATGGGATGGGACATTTCTGTAGTATTGTCATAGGCAGATGCTCATTTATTTATCCAACCACGAGTTACAGTGTGCCAGAGTCCAGTGTGTGGGGAGGTTATAGACGATGAAAGGTTCCAGTGCTGGTTCCACAGCACATGAAGAAACCTTGGTTTGAGCTGGATGCTGGAGCATCACTCTTGTCATCCTAGCTATTTAGGAGGCTGAGTTAGAAGGATAGAGGCTTAAGGCCAGGGCAGGAAAGACTTTAAGGCTCGTATCTCCAACTAACTACCAAAAAGAAAACGCCAAATAGTCTGGTTCAATAGTGGGGCTACTGTGTGGTCCAAGGACCACCTTTGAGTCACTGAGCAGGATTCACTCCCTTTTCTACCAGGTGAAACACACCTGTAAAATTTGCCGGCACTCGTCCCAGATGTGTTTGTGTGTGAAAATTACTGTCTCTAATGAGGTAATGAGCCCCTGGTTTTATTTTTTCTGAAAAGGATGGGTTTTGATGTTTCCAGTTATACAGGTAACTAGTTGTAAAGGGAAAATATATTAGAAAGGCGGCCTGCCCACCATCTCCTCCATGTTCCTGTCTCAAAGGTAATAAGGGTAACATACCACATTGTACCACCTCAGGCTGGTACAAGTAACCACTTTTGTTATGGGAGGACTTTAGATTAGAGGTACTGATGTCAAAGAATAGGAGAGAGAGTACATCAGTGCATCTTCCTCTGAAGGATTCTGTAACCCTGGGGGAGAATAGTTTTTGGATATGACAACTTTAGGCCTGTTCTCCCATCCTGAGAAAAGGAGTAAACAGAGGTACATACAGGACACAGATGGAACTATCAGCATACACACACAGACCAAGAACCACAGACACTTAACACACATGTCCCACACCACTCAATTTTGACCTCTACAGAGATCCCAGTTGACAGGGAGACCATCCCAGATTCCTTCTTGAGGATGCTGCAGATGACCTCTGGAGGATGTCTCATATATCCTCTCTAGGAGGCCCTAGATGACCTCTCATGGAGGTTCCAAATGGCTTCCCAAGGAAGTGTCAGATGACCTCCAAAGGAGTTTCCAGATGTCTTTTCAATGAGGATGAGATTACCTCTTGAGTAGCTCCCAGATGGCCACTCAAGGAGGCCACATATGAACTCCAGAGGAGGTTCCAGATAACCCTCTTGAAAGTGCGACAGATGACCTCCCGAGAAGGTCCCATATAGCTTCCCTTGGAAGTCCCAGATGATATATGAAGACAGTCAGATTTTTCATCAAGGTATCCCGAGATGACCTCCCAAAAAAGCTCCACATGTCCTCAGGAGGTTGTCCTAAATTGCCGCTTAAGGAATCCCCAATGAATACTTTTGAATAGGTCTCAGGTGGCCTCCTGAGGAAGCCCCAGATGACCTCTGGAGAAAGTCCAAGATGGCCACTGGAGAAGGCCCAAGATGACCTCCAGGGTAGGTCTCAGATAGCTTCTCAAGGAAGTTGCAGATGCACTCTTGATGAAGTTCCAGATGGCTTCCCAAGGAAGCCCCATATGACCTCTCAAGGAGTTCCCAGATGGTTTTCCAAGAAAGCCACAAATGACCTCTAGAGGGGGTCCCAAAAGCAGGCTGGCAAGCTTGCCCAGACGCACCCCTACAGGTACTTATATGACTTTTGTCCATGTTGGTCCTCTGGAGACAAACACTCAAGGCCCTGAAAGCTGACACTCTCACCTATAGGGATTTTCCCCTGGGGCCAAGGGCTGATGCCATCCAAACGGATTAATTTCCATGGGGTCTCCAAAAATTCGGACCTCTATTGTTCAAGAGAATCCATCCGGACACATTTAATATAATAAATGTTCTCCAAACCCCAACCCCCAAAATTATGATATCCGAAGCTCCAAACATCAAAGGGCAAGCCTTTTTTCCCTTTCCCTTTGTCTCTCCTTCGCTACAGACCTATACTTCCTTTGAAGTCTTTCCCTTTTTCTCTTCTACCAGTTCCTTCTTCTCTTCAGGCCTCTCTACTCTCCACAGGCCTGAACTGCTTTGCCTGGGTCGTCAGTTGCCATCCTTCACCTCCTGCTCTCCCTCAACTTCCTCTCCTCCCAGGTCTTTTCCCTTCTGCTATCACACCACTTCCTTCCTTCCAGGACTTTTCAATTTTTATCTCCTCTTCCATTGCTCTGAACAAGCAGCACATATAAAGTCTGTACCCCTTCTCCACTCCAACTGCTAACAGTTTTCAACTGTCACATCCCAAACTCCCCACAGCCCAATCACTTCTTAACAGCTCAACACTTGGTGATTAATGTATCAGCCCCTCCCACAGAATATCCTGTCCTTTCAAGCTGGCCAGGAGATGGGACCACGCTGATTATCGGACCCTATAGATTACCGGGGCCCTGCGATTATTACAGTATCATCCTTGTGAACTAGTAGCAATTGAAATTGGAAATTTGATTGTGATATTACAAACTCATTGTGACATCACAAACACATTTTGACATCATCATTAGCACGACATCACAAACCCATTGTGACAATATTGTCATTGTGACATCATGATTTCATTATGAGAGCATTATGTGTGACATCACATTTTCATTATGAGAGCATCAGCTCATTGTGACATCACCAAACTCAATGACATAATCACATTATAACAATTGTCATTGTGACATCATAAACACATTGTGAATGCCTATTCTGTGATTTCATTGTATTTCAAATGTGGCATAAGAGTTGATATCAGAAACACATTTTTGTGCCTACATAACCATTTTGACATCATAATCACGTTGTGACATCACAGTGCCATTGTGATATAACTAATACCATGTGCCATCACAAACCTCTCCTATCCTCCTAACTTCTGTGAAATGCTGACATTGTGACATCTTAGAACTTTTTGCCCTTATAATTTGTTTCCAACCTCATATTTCATGTATGACATGAGATACCAGAAATCCACTGTGACATCATGACCATTGTGACATCAAACTGACAGATGTCATGAACATCGTGTCACATTGTGATATCACAAAAAGTTTTGATGTCACAATTAGTTGGTGATGCCATACAGGTAAGGGGTCACACTAGGTCTATGAAGTCACAATTGGTTGGTGATATCCAAATGGCATAAAGTTTCTCAGTTGTCATGTAATCACAGAGAATCTGAGTTCACAAATGAACTGTGGTATCTCCAAAGGCATGTGTTGTCACAAATGTGATGAAGTCCTAGGAGGATTGCGATGTCATAGTGTGACACAATGGTCATGATATCTGTCAGTATGATGTCACAATGGTCATGAGGTCACAGTGGATTTCTGATATCACATATCATAACTGAAATATTATGTCTGAAAACAGATTATGAGCTCATAAAGGGCCTAAGACATCACAGTTGTAGCACGTCACAAGACTAATGAGGACAGGCACATGTTTGTGAGGTCACAGTGTGTTAGTGATATCACCATGGCACTGTGATGTCACAAAGTGATTGTGATGCCATATATCTATGAGATCACAATGATTTTCTGATATCAACCCACATGCCACATTTAAAATAGAATGAAATAAGAGAATAGGCATTTACAATGTGTCTATAACATCACAATGACAGTATAATGTCATAATGCTATGAGGTCATTGTAAATTGGTGATGTTGCAAGGAGGTGATGCTGTCATAATGAATATGTGCTGTCACACTGGTGATGGGGTCACAAAGGGTTTGTGATGTTACAGTGGCATATATGAATTCAATTGTCATGTGTTCAAATTGAGGATATGGGTACACAAAGGGACTGTGATGACACAAATGCCTTATGTGTTTTCAAAGGTACTTAAGGGTCATGATACCTTTAGGATTCACAGTTGTGATGAGGTCACAATGGGTTTTTGATGCTATAATGATTTTGTAATATCTCAAACACATGTCCAATTTGAATTGCTACTATTTCACAAAGTGCATACAAGTTCACAGAAGGAGCGTGAAGTCCTAAGGCACATGAATCTTTTTAAATGTTATGAGGCCATATTAGGTTTCTGAAAACACAGTGGAACAGTGATATCACCATGGCAATGTCAACTCACTACATCATGTCAGAATATTGTTTTGGTGTCACAAATAGTTGATGATGCCACATTGGTGATGAAATCACAAAAGAGTGGTGATGTAACAATGTGCTGGCCATGTCACAATGACATGATGGTTCTCAATTGTCTTTAACTTACAATGAGTATATGAGTTCACAAAGGGACTGTGGTTTCTCCAAAAGTTTGTGGTGTCACATATTGAAATCCTAAAAGGTTTGTGATGTCAGAATTTGACACAATGGTTATGACATCTGGCAGTGTGGTGTCACCATGATCATGATGTCACTGTGAATTTGTGATATCAAATGTCATATGTGAAATCTAATGAGGTCACCAACAGATTATGAGGAAAGAAAGGCATGTCACAAAAGTTATGATGACAGGATAGGTTTGTGATGTCACGGTCTGTTAGTGATATCACAATGGCAATGTGATGTGCAAAGGGGTTTTGATGTCACAATGATTATGAGTTCATGATTTGTTTATGATATCCACCTATATGCCACATTTGAATTCGAATGAAATCACAGAAAAGGGATTCATAATGTGTCGATGATATCACAATGACATTGTGAAATTATAATTTTATCATATTTTAGTTTTGTGATTTCACAACGAGCAGATGGTATCACAACGACAATGTGATGTCACAGTTGTGATGACCTCACAAACATTTTGATGTTAAAATGTCATGTCTCATTCTCGATTATCAATATTTCACAGTGGGGTTTGGGTACACAAAGGCACTGTTATGTCACAAAGATATGTATTTTTTCAAAGGTTATAAGAGGTCATAATAGATTTGGGATGTCACAATGTGATCCTGGTGTCTAAACAACAATGTGATGTCACAATGGATTCATGATGTCACAGTGGTTTTGAGGTCACAATGGGTTAGTTAAGTCATGAGTTTGTAATATCACAATTATTTGTCCAATTTCAATCGCTATTAGTTCACTATGAGGACACTGTAATAACCAGCAGTACCCCTATAATCCACGTGAACAGATAATCATCATGACCTCCTGGTCTGGACCACCAGAAAGGGGGGGTGCATGCCGCTGGAATGGGCAGGACATGCTGCTGAAGAGATAGGATGTTAAGCCCCACATGGTTGGCTGCCAAAAAGTTATTGGGCAACGACATTTGGAAAGTGATGATTGAAAACTGTTATGCAGGAAACATATTTTAGTGGGGGCAGGGTATAGCCTATATGTAGGTTGCATGTTCAGAGCAACAGAAGGGGGTAGAAAAAGGGGAAAGGTCTGGAAGGAAAGAAGTGATGAGACTGCAGGAGGGTAAAGACCTGGGAGGAGAGGAAATTTAGGGAGAGCAGGAGGTGAAGGACGGCAACTGGCCACCTGGACAGGGCAGGGAAGGCCTGTCAAGAGTACAGCAACCTGAAGAGAAGAAGGGAATGGTGGAAGGAAAAAATGAAAATACCTGAAAGATAGGACAGGTCTGTAGAGAAGGAGAATGAAAAGAAAGGAAAAAGCCTTGTCCTTTGAAGTGTGGAGCTTTGGAGATGATTATTTTGGGGGTTGGTTGTTTGAAGACCAGTTAACAAACGGCTGGGCTGCTCTTTGGAGGTATGAGGGTTCATAGTTGAGGCTGCAATTAGCTCTGGGGCTCCAGCCCAGGTCAAGGTAGTCGCTTGTTACAAAATTTATGAAGACAAGACAGGTTTGTGATGTTACATTGCATTAATGATATCACAAAATCAATATGAGGTCACAAAGGGATTGCAATGTCACAATGGTGATGTGGTCACAATGGGTTTCTGAAATCAACCTATATGCCACATTTGAGATAAACTGAAATCACAGAATAGGCAATCACATTGTCTCTATGACCTCACAATGAAAATGTGATGTCATAATGCTACGATGTCATTGTCATTTTGGGATGTCACAATGGACTGATGGTATCCTAACAACAATGTGATCTCACTCTGTAGATTATGTCACAAAGCGTGTAATGGTACAATGGCATGTCTGATGTCAGTTGTCCTTTATTCACAATGAGAATATCGTTACCCAAATGGACTGTGTTGTTACAAACACCATGTGCTTTTTCAAAGGTGCTAAGAGATCACAAGAGGTTTGGGATATCACAAGGTGATCGTGATATCACTGTGGCAATGTGATGTCACAATGGGTTTGTGATGTCACAGTGGTGATAAGGTCACACTTGGATAGTGATGTCACAATGAAATTATAATATCACCACTACATGTCCAATTTTATTCTACTAGATCACAATGAAGATACAAATTAACATAAGGAGCTAGAAGTAAGAAAGGCCATAAATTTTGTAAAATATTATGAGGACATAATAGGTTGGTGAAAATGCAATGGGACAGAGATAGCCCATTGGCAATGTGATGTTACCATTAAATGAGATAGTATTGTATTGAAGTCAGAAATGGTTATCCATACAGGTGATGCGGTCACATAGGTTTGTGATTTCACAATGGGATGGTGATCTCACAATCTCATGCCAGATCTCTAATTGACAATGAATATATAAGTTCATAAGGGATAATGATGCATCCAAAGGCATATGTTGGCACAAGTGTAATGGGTCTTAACAGGTTTGTGATGTCACAATGTGACTCAGTGGTCATGACATCTGGCAGTGTGATGTCACAGTGGATTTCTAATATCACATGTCATACCTGAAGTATGAGTTAAAAAATTTATGAACTCAGTGATGCCAAAGAGATCGCACTGGAAGCATGTCAAAAAATTTATGAGACTAGGACAGTTTTGTGATGTAACAGTGGGTTAGTGATATCATAATGGCAATGTGGTGTCATCAAGGTATTGTGATGTCATAATGATTATGTGGTCACAATATATTTCTGATATCAACCTACCTGCCACATTTCAAATAGAATGGAATCACAGAATAGGCATTCCAATGTATCTGTGACATCACAATGATCATGTGATGTCATGATGCTATGATGTCATTGTTTTATGATGTCACAATGACAATGTGATGTTACACTGGTAATGATGTCACAAAGTTTTTGCGATGTTAAAATGGCATGTATGACCTCAATTGTCATTAGCTCAAAATGAGGGTATGGGTACACAAATGGCCTGTGATGTCACAAAGACCATACTTTCTTTCAAAGCTTCTGAGGTTATAATAGGTTTGGGTTGTCACAATATGATCATGGTGGCACAATGGCAATGTGATATCACAATGAGTTTGTGATGTCACCGCAGTGATGAGGTCACAATGGGTTAGTGATGTCTCATCAAGTTTGTATTATAACAACGACATATACGATTTCAATTTCTTCTAATTCACTATGAGGGGACTGTAATAACCAGTGGAGCCAGAAATATCTGTGAGAGCCATTAATCTTTGTAAATTCTTGGCCTGGCCCACCGGAGAGTGTGGGGAAATCCACCAAAGGTGGAGATGTCAAGCCTCACATGGTGAGCTGTCAAGAAGTGATTGAACATTGGGCAGTTTGGGAAGTGACGGTTGAAAACTGTTAGGCAGAAGACCCGTTGGAGTGAGGAGGGGTACAACCTATATATAAGTTGCATTTTCAGAGCACTGGAAGGGGAGATATAAATGAGAGCTACCCGGATGGAAGAAAGTGGTAAGACAGCAGGAAGGGAAAAACCTGAGAAGAGAGGAAGCAGAAAAGTGGTCATTAGGGCAGAGTAGTGCAGGCCTATGGAGACTGGAGAGGCCTGAAGAGAAGAAGAAAGTGGTGGAAAGGAAAAAGAGAAAGACCAGAAAGGAATGACAGGTCTGTAGTGAAGGAGGGAGTAATGGAAAAGTTAAAAGCCTTGCCCATTGAGGTTTGGAGCTTTGGAGATCATAAATTTTTGGCTGGTGGGTTGCAGACCAATTAAGTTAGGGCGGGGCTGCCCATTGGATGTCTGAAGTTTGATGGTCAAGGCTGCTCTTGGACCTGGTTATCCAGTCCAGGATAAGGTAATCACAGTCTCCTTTCTAGTGTAAATTGGTTTATTATATTAAATGTGACTCAATGGTTTGTCTCCTTGCCTTAGAGGTAATAAGTACACGAGTTCACAGAAAGAGATTGAAGTCTCAAAGGCCGTGAATCCTTTAAGATGTGATGTGGCCATAATTGGTTTGTAAAAACACAATGGGACAGTGAAATAACAATGCCAATACCACAATATCATGTCAAAATAATGCTTTGATACCACAATTAGTTGTTAATACCATTCTCATGATGAGGTCACAATAAGTTTGTGATGTCACAATAGGTTCATGATGTCAGAGTGGCATGGGATATCTCAATTGTCATTAATTGACAATGAATATATGAGTTAAAAAAGGGACTGTAATGTCTCCAAAGGCATGTGTTGTCACAAATGTGATGCCGTTCTAACAGCTTTGTGATGTCACAATATGACACAATGGTCATGACATCTAGCAGTATGATGTCATAAGGGATTTCTGATATCACATGTCATACCAGAAATATGAGATTGAAAACAGATTATGAGCTCACAAAGCCATACTATATGACGATGGCAGCATGTCACAAAACTTACAAGGACAGGACTGGTTGTGATGGCACAACAGGTTAATGATATCACAATGGCAATGTGATGTCACAAAGGATTGTGATATCACAATGGTTATATGGTCAAAATGGGTTTCTGAAACAAAGTGAATTCACAGAATAGGCCTTCACACTGTTAAGTCATAACAATGTCACTGTGATTTATAATGCTATGATGCCATTGTTGTTTGGTGATGTCACAATGAGCTGATGGTGTCATAATGAAAATTTGATGTCACTGCTGATTTATGATGTTACAATGCTTATGAGGTCACATTATGTTTCTGATATCAACACACATGTCAAATTTGAAATAGAATGAAAAAGCCGGGGGCCGGTGGCTCATGCCTGTAAACCTAGCTACTCAGGAGTCTAAGATCTGAGGATCGCAGTTCAAAGCCAGCTCAGGCAGGAAAGTCTATGAGACTCTTATCTCCAATGAAAACCAGTAGAAAACCAGAAGTGGCTCTGTG
>NW_024872190.1:0-21252 GCF_019054845.1 Dipodomys spectabilis
AAGTGGTAGAGTGCCAGCCTTGAGAAAAAGAGCTCAGGGACAATGCTCACTGCCAACAACAACAGGGAGAGGCATTGCATGCTGTCTTTGGGATTGGCATGGGCCAAATATAATTGGAATTAATTATAATTGGAATTAATCAAGTCCTCCAAGACAAAGCAGTACCTCTTTTTGTCCTGTGCTCCTCCATCTCGTCTCACCCCCTGGCCTTGTCCGTTCTTTGGGTCAGCATGGATCTGGCTGGACGGGAGGGCTCCAAGGAATATCCCAGAGCAATCACCCAACTACCTTCTGCCCTGCTCACCCTGCTGCTTCTGCTCTTTGCCATAGACCTTCTTCCCGGAATCCATCCATGAGGTCATCACCACCAACATAGTGGTGAATGGTGGGTCTGGCCTAACTAGGGGCAGTCAGAGGTGGAAGTAGGTCTGGACTAGGAGCTTCCACTTTGGGCTGACTTTTATTTCATCCTGAGCCTTGCAGTGGTGGGGAGACAGTGTAGACTTCACATTGAGTCAGGTAAAATCACAATCTGGAGGACCACTTGTGTGGGGAAGGATGTGGGACTCAGGGGGCCAAGGTTTTTGGTACTCTCTTGGGACTCCCCTCTCCCTCTCATCCCTCAATGGTAGAAGAGAAAGTTCAACTCAGGGTGTGGGAAGAGGGGGCGGGGGAATATTTTGGGGGTAACCAGACTTGTGCTTCATATTCATCCTAGCCCTTACTTCCTATTTATCTGAGGAATGGCCATATGGGTTTGGGAGGGGGAAAAATCATCCTACCTGAGAATGTGGCTCACTGGTAGAGTGTTCGCCTAGCATGCCTGAAGCTCTTGGTTCTATTCCACACAGAAAAGGCTGGAAGGGGAGGTGGGGCCAGCCTTGATCAAAAAGAGCTCAGGGACAGTGGCCAGGCCCTGAGTTCAAGCCCCAGGGTTGGAAGAACAAATCTTTCTTTTTAGACTTTTTTTTTATTGCTTTGAAAACAATTTATTCTTTGTGATAAGCAAAACATAGGACTCTTTCCTGGCCACCAATGGGCCATTAGATGTCCCTTGAGTTTGGGCCAACTCCCTTGAGCCTCTACCATACCCTACCACCAGTTTAACCTTCCCGTTGCCCGGCAGATGGAGGCCTGAGAGAAAGCCACTTGGTCACCTACTTCTGGTGGCTGCCAAGGATTTTGAGAGTCAGTATGTGACTTAGAGAGTCATCATCCGCATCAATCTACAGGAGAAAGTGAGAGAGCACTCCTCCCCTGAGCCTGGGAGCTGTGGGCAGATCTGGATGTGGGGCATCTGGGGCAGGACATACTCCTTGAGGGAGTCCACTATGGGGTCACGAACCCTGACCTCTCCTCTGGCAGTTTCCATGCTGTCTTCAAGTTACTTCTGAAGCAGTGTTGGGGAGGAGGGTGGGAGGCTGAGCTTGTGCTGGCATCTGGACACTGCTGTCTGTGCCTTCCCTGGTGAGGAGTGACAGCAGCTCCGCAACACTCTGCTCTTCTCTATCTTCTCCTGGGACAGCCAGTGCATGCACTGGGCTTTTTCCCAACACAGCTCATTCAGGACCAACATCTACTCTTTACACACCATGAGGGACTCCTTGATAGTATGGATGTGTGCCGAGAGCTGGCTGCATCAATGGTGGACCTCACCTGCTGGACTCTGGAAGTACGCCTCACCAGGCAGATCATGGGCGAAGCAGATTTTCTTCTCAGATGCCCTTGTCCCGCTGCCCATCCCCACGCATACTGTGGTGGCAGCTCATGGGTTTGAGGGCCTGTGGCTCCAGCTCAGTCTGGCACTGAGCTGCTGGGTTGGCCAGGGGGTGCCTGCAGCTGGCCTGCCATTCTTGTGGCAGGAGTTTCCCCCTGTGCATCTCATCCTCCAAGAGCACTCTCAGAGCCATGTCACTCTTGGTCTGGGGGACATCTCCATCCTCTGTAATGGTCACATGGGGGGGGGAGATTCGCCTCCTTATCTTTTACTTCTCCAGGGCTCATGCCTTCCCCTTCCCCAGGGAAAGCCAGGAAGCTCAGCTGGACCTGCAGGCACTCCTCCTGTGATCTGGTGGCTTCCAGGCACTTGAGAGTGTCCTGCCACTTCGGGGACATCACCTGGTCCCTCCAGTTTGTTGAGCCCTGCACTTGCTTCAGCTGCTCCAGCAGCTGGGTCTGCCTCACTAACTGCTGCTGCAAGGCCTCCTTCTTAGAGCACAGTTGCTCATTGGAGACACTGTTCCATTCACAGGAGACTCTGAACTCCTGCACTGGCCCAGGGACTGCTCCTGCTGCTCCTGAGTCACTTGTCTCTCTCTCTCTCAGCCACCACTATCCATTTCTCTATCTTCTTCTCTGAACAGTCCTACTGTTCCCGCAGATGTTTCTTCATCTGCTGCTCTGAGTCCAGGATGCTGGCAAGCTCCTCCTTCTCACTGCTCACCCTGTGGAGAGCGTCCCACAGCATGGCCAGCTTTTCCTTCGGTTGTCGATCCCACACACATGCTCATCGTAGGGTCTCAGGGATCTCCTGCCTATCCTAGGCTTTCTTCTCCAGTCTCTGCAGTTGCTCCTGCTGCACCACGTTCTCAAGATGGAGACTGGCTTTCCTGGACCTGGATGTGAAGTTGTTCCTCCAGCTTTTTCAATTCCATCTTCGTGCTGTCGGCCTGGGCTTGCAGCTGCCGCTTGGCCTGAGATGGTCCTGAGGGGGGCCGTGGCTTTACCAGCTTCCTTCTTAGTTCCCACAGCTCATTCCCTAGGTCCAACACATGCCTTGCCCCTCATTCCTTCTCCTCTGTCAGTTGATTCAGCCGTTGGGTCAGCCACCATGCCTCCTCTTTCCATGCGGACCTCTCAATGCTCACGTCCTCCTTTAAGGAGTCTCTCTCCAGATTGGTTGTTGTCACCAGCCCGCTCAGGTTGTCCAGTAGTCTCTTCAGTACCTCACGCCCCTCCAGCGCTTGTTGGAGCTTGGATATTCGCTTCTTCATGTTGCTCCTCTGTATCCACAGCACTTCCAGCTTCTCCTGCAACTCTGTGTTCACTTGATCCAGGTCATTTAAGCTTCTGGTATTTTCCTCCAGCTGAAGGGTCACATCATTCAACTGTTCGAAGAACATTTTGGTCTCCTTCTTTGCAGCAGTGACCACAGAAGCTGCTATCTCCAGCTCTGTCATGCGCCACTCTGTAGCTTGCAGGCAGCTGGTGAGAGCTTCGTGCTCCCTTTCTCTGTCATCAGTGGCCTGCTGCATTTGGGCCAGTGCACATTGTAAATCGCTTTCTGCTGAAACCAACCGCTGTATGGGTGCCTTGTGGATCTCTACCTCCATTTTTGGTGCTGCATTTATCTAGGCTATCTTCTCCCTCTCTTACTCCCATTGATCCTGCAGGTCTGTCTTTCCCAGCTTCAGTGATTGGATTTTGGCACAGAGTGCCTGGTTTCTACTTTTCTGCGGTCCAGGGTGGGCACCACATGCGGAGAGCACCTCTGTGGATCCTTGGTGGGATTGGGACCCTTGACACTCTGGACCCTGGTGGCTGTGACTGTGTCCAAAAGCAGAGGAGGCCCATGGTTGGCATCACCTTTGGCCGGACTCTCCATTCAATCTGGCTCCTCAGTGGTGTTTGTCTTGGGGATCCCTCCCTTTTTCGTGTTCTTTGTTTTCTTGAATGTTTTAGATCTGTCGGGAGGATACTGCTGGTGTTCTTGGGGCAGTTTCTTGCCCACAGTTCTCTCATTGAGTCTTATTGTTTCAGACATCTGAGCAATGTGACAGGAAAGTTGGACTGGCCACGTTCCCAGGCTCTAGGAAATCCTCTATTCTCTCACTCACCGACTAGGACATCATTTCCTACTCTACCTCAAAGTCACCTGGGGTCTCTTGCTCACCACTCAGCCACCTCTACCTTCCTCAACTGCTGGTTGTGGTGTCAACCAGCAGAGGGAATCCAGGTGTAACTGGGAAGCATGGAATATGTGCGTGGCCACTATTCTTGTATCCCATTGGTCAAAAAGAACCATGAAAGAATGAGGGTGTGCCTGGAATCCTGTGATGCAGACAGAATGGACAGAGTCAAGATGACAGCAGCCCCTTTACTAGGAAACTCTGTCAAATCCAGTTGGGGACAAGAGGGAGACCTGCTTTAGCCAGATAGCTGCACAGATTGTGTGTATGTCGTTTGTTGCCAGTCCTGGACCTTGAACTCAGGATCTGGACACCGTCCATGAACTGTTCTTGCTCAAGTTTAGCCCCCTACCACTGGAGCCACACAGCTTTACTTCTGGCTTTGTTGGCATTGAGGTGGGACAGGGGTCTCAAGAACTTTCCTGCCTTGGGTGACTTTGACCATGATCCTCCTATCACAGCCTTGTAAGTATCAACGAGGACTAGTGAGAGCCACTGGTGCCTGGCTAATCATTGTTCGGGATTAGAGCTTCCCCAGTAGCTTGCAAGCCTTCCGCAATTGCAAGGTGAAGTATCCTTTGGATCCAGAACACTCAGACCCAGATGGCCACAGAACAAAGGAAGAAAATGTAAAAACGCCATCCTGCCACGTTTTTTCTGTGCATCTCCCACCCGCACTCCCTGCACAAGCCCTGAAGTTCTAGTATCCCAGGATGGGCTGCATTTCCAGCGGCTACACCCCTGCCTATGGTGATGAAAGCTGAGGCACGGTTGCCATGACCTGAGTTCAAGACTGTGCTTCGCAAAAAAAGCAAAAAAAAAAAAAAAAAAAGCTCTCTGGCTTGCAATTCCCACCGTTTCTCCTACCTTTGAATTTGAACTTAAGGCCTGGGTAACTCTGAAGCACTGTGGATGATGGGGAAGCTCACCATGCTTGAAGACAAGAAAGTAAGGCCTGGTCCCTAGGCCTGAATTCAAGTACCCACCCCGGAAACATTCTATTTATATACATTGTAAAGGTAGGATTTGTACTTATGTATAGATGTTCAGTCCATATCCTGTTTGTTGTGGTTATTTATTGTACTTTTGCTTTATTCATTTATTTTCCATTTTTTCATTGTGAAAATACTGTACAGAGAGGTTACAATTACATGGGCAAGATAATGAGTACATTTCTTATCAAGCATTGTAGCCTCCTCCTTTGTTTCCCCTTCCTATCTCTTCCCATCCTCCACCCCGCCCCCCCACCCAATCCTACCCGCCCCCACCACACCCTCGCACCAAAGTTGTAAGGTTCCTTTTCTACGACTTATACATCTCATTGTTGCAATGGGTCCACCTGTATCCCTATTTAAACGATTTGTTTTTCCCTTCCCCTCCACAAATTATACGACATCAAATACAGTGAAAACAGGGGTTATACTGAGGGGGGGGGACATGCAAAGCAATAAAGAAATAATCTTATAAATGTGTTAGAAACAATCGCAAGAAAGAAACAAAACATTTGAGTACATATCTTAGGGAACATTTCCCTAACATCACCTTATCTGACCTTTTCTGCTTGACTCAGACATATACTAGATATTGCAAATAAGGGAAACCATGAGACCTATATTTCTTTGGGCCTGGCTTACTTCACTTAATATAATTTTTCCAAGTCTTTCCCTTTCTTAATAAATGGGGCAATGTCATTCTTTCTGATGGAGGCATAGAATTCTGTTGTGTATATATACCATATTTTCTTGATCCAGTCATCCATTGAGGGGCTTCTGGGTTGGTTCCATATCTTAGTTATAGTAAATAGTGCTGCAATAAACATAGTCGTGCTGGTAGCTTAAGTGTGGTCTTGTTTGTAAACATTTGGGTAAATGCCCAAAAGTGGGATTGCTGGATCAAAAGGGAGCTCTATATGGAGTCTTTTGCGGAACCTCCTTACTACTTTCCAAAGTGATTGAACAAGTTTACACTCTCACCAACAATGAAGTAAGATTGCCTTCTGTCCACATCCCCTCCATCTATTGTTATTAGAGTTCTTGATTATAGCCATTCTAACTGGGGTGAGGTGGTATCTCAATGTTGTTTTGATTTGCATTTCTTTTATGGCTAAGGAGGTTGAGCATTTCTTCATGTGTCTATTGGCCATGCTTCTTTCCTCTTCAGAGAAGTTTCTCTTTAAGCCTTTTGCCCACTTATTTATTGGGCAGTTGTTTCTTTGAGGATTTGTTGTTGGGTGATTTATTTTTTGAGTTCCAAGTATATTTTAGATATGAGATTTTTTTATTGACTGTGATGACACACATTCCATTTATGATATAGATGACAACCCATCACATAGTATCTAGATTTGTAGATATGTTCTCCATCATGTCTGACACCCAGGACTCTCAGAGAAAAGGTAAACAGGTATCACACTCAGCTTCTTATTCCATGATCCAATTGTTGCCAGTGCTGGGATCTGAACTCAGGGTCTGGCAGACCCAACTAAGACCCTGAATGGGTATGTCAACACGGCAACCTCTAGCCAATGAAGCTGCCAGGGAATTTCCAGACCCTGAGATTGAGCCACAGGGGTGGACAAAATAGCCATACATGGATAGACAGGTGGCAGAACAACAATAAATATATATTTGTACAGAGTGCCAGAGACATCTACGTAGGATTCAATGGCATCAATTACATTCCTACTAACTCTTAGGTCTTTATTATACCACCATTGAAGGAATAGTATTCTTTTCATGCTTAATAAACCATTCATTAAGCTGAATCATTTTCCTAGGATCATTGCGTCTAATTTTGGACTAGACCAATACACGCAGAAACTTCTCATTCAATCATGAGTTTGCTAACATTTCATTGTTATTCTCATGCATAGGAACAAGTATCTTGGGATCTTCTCCACTGGTAGGTGTCAGGAACAGGATTTAAGCTCAGTGCCTACGTTGACAAATGGTACTATGGCTTCCCTGATAGCCCGTTAGCCTTCGCCAATGCAAGGTGAAGTACCCTTTGCAGCCATGTAATTCAGACCCAGGATGGTCACCGTGCAAAAGTACAAAATATAAAAAATCCATCCTGCGACATTTTTTCTGTCATTTTTTCTGTCATTTTTTCCTGTCATTTTTCTCTCATTTTTTTCCTGCAAAGCTTCAGAGCCTAGGATGCTAGCATCGGCTACGGGCCCATGGGAGCCTGCCAGCCTGAGGTGATCGAAGCTGAGGCAGAGTTGTCATGAATTGAGTTCAAATCCCATGCTTGGCAATAATAGTTATAATAATAATAATAATAATACACCCTGGCTCAGAATTCTCACCATTTTTCTGCCACCTCTGAGATTCCAACTCCGGTCTGGGTAATTTTGTTGCACTGTGGGGGAACGTGAAGCTCACCATCCTTGAAGACTACAAGGTCAGGCCTATTCCCAGGGCCTGAACTGAAGGCCCAGCACTGGCAAAAATCATATGCTCATGTATTTTACACATAGGATCTCTCTTTACATGGAGATGTGGAATGCATCATGCATTCAGTGTAGTTATTCTTTTTATTGTGTGTCTTAGTCATGGATGCATTTTGTATTTTATTGCATATGATGACAGCTATAACTGTGCTGACATGGATGGCAATTGATTCCCATGAATATAGAGTTGCCTACATAGCATACTGCATCCTAGCTGAGATCCAGAACTTTCACAGGACAGAAAAACAGGTGCAACGATTGGCTTCTCACATCAGGATTCATCTATTGGCAGTGCTGGGATCTGACCTCGGGGACTGCAGGCCCAATAGGGGAATGGGTCCAGGTAAGCACACCAGCCTGTAAGCCACTAAGGAGCTAAGCCGTTACCAGGACCTGAGATTAAGCCCCGCAAGGCGGGAGAGGGGGGAGCACAATAGTCATACATTCATAATCTGAAGGTAGTATGTAAATAAGTACATATTTGTATAGAGTAGGATGGTGACCAGTGATGGAATCCAATCTGCCTGTGACTAACGATTCTTGGATCTTCCCTAATGCCTCCATTTCATGACTGTGATGATATGGTCATGTTTCATCAGCTCTTCATTACAAATAATTGATACCCCATGAGTCTTGCCTATCATTTCCTACTTGCATCAAGCAGGAACTACTCATTCAAAGATGAGATCCATCGAATTCCATGGCTTTTCCTAGGTTCAGAAACGAGTATCTCAGGATCTCCTGCCATTCCCTTAATGTATGGGGGCTGAACAGGGTTCGACCTCAGGCCTCTGTTGCTGGGTCGGCCTCTGGCTCTTCTGATAGCTAACAGGCTATCTGCCACCCCAGTTCACCTTCACTCTGCAGGCCACCGTGTTTGCTCCCAGCATGGTCACCATGCAAAGGAAAATAAATGTAAAAGCACCAGGTGGAACTTCCCACCGCTTTTATTCCCCCTCGCGGCTTTTTTTTTTCCAGCAAGCCCGGTGATCCTAGGGTCCTAGGATGGGCTGTGGGTCCAGAGGCTGCAGCCTAGGATGATCAGAGCTGATGCAGAGTTGCCATGACTTGAGTTCAAGCCCCGGGTCTGGCAAAAAAATAAAAATAAAAAATTATGAATGAAGCACCCTAGCTAAGAACTCACACCATTATACTGCTAGAGCTGGGATTTGAACTCAGGTCTGGGTAACCCCATTGCACTGTGGGAGAAAGGGAAGCTCACCATTCTTGAAGACTAGAATGTCAGGCCTGGTCCAGGGCTTGATTTGAAGCCCAAGCACGGGATAAAATAACAAGCCCAACTCTTTTACACATAGGAACTCTATTTACATACAGGTGTGGTATGCATCTTGCATTCAATGTAGTTATCTTTTTTTAAATTTTGAGTCTTATTCATGGATGTATTGTGTATTTTATTGAGTATGGTGACAGGTATATCTGTGCTGACATGCATGACAACCTATTCCCATGGCTATAGATTTGCCTATGCTCTCTAGATCCTAGATGTGACCCAGGACTTGCACAGGATAGGAAAACATCTGCAAGGTTTGGCATCTCACATCACGATGAACCTTTTGGCAGTGCTGGAAGTTGAACTCAGGGCCTAGCAGAACCAACTGCCAAATGTGTCCATATGAGCACAGGAGCTTGTGAGCCACTAAGGAGCTGTGCCATACCCAGGACCTGAGATCTAGCCCCGGGGTGGGGGTGGAGCACCATATTCATCCATTCATAAGCTGAAATTAATATGCTAATAAAGGCCTGTTTGTATAGAGTAGGAGATGTGGTGAGCTGTGTTGGAATCCTATCTTCCATGTGACTACCGATTCTTGGATCTTTCCCAATGCCTCGATTTCCTGAATGTAATTATTATTGTCACACTTCATGCAATCTTAATTAAGATCTTGCCTATCATTTCCTATGTGAATCATGCATGAACTTCTCAACTCTTCCCTAGGCCTGAAATCAAGCACCAGTACTGAAAAATGTAACATTTATAGACATTTTAAATATTTGAGTTATATCTCTATATTCATTTTAAATCATGTTTGTAGGAGTGATTCATTATATTTTATTATTATTGATGGATTGACTTAGCATTTATTTTATGGACTGTGAGTACACCTATAACATGTATTACATTTGTTCCAATCTATTCCATACCATGTAGCTTTGCAGACATAATATGTACAGCATACCTGACACCCAGCACTTGCACAGAAAAGGAAAACAGGTGTCACACATGGAATCTTACACCAGGAAGAAGCTTTTGGCAATGATGGGAACTTGACTGATGGATTAGAAGGCCCAATTCATGAAGGGGTGAGTGTCAGCATGGCAGCATCTAGCCCATGCAGGTGCCAAGTGGATCCCAAGACCTGGGATCGAGTTCCAGGTTTAGTCAAAATACCAAAAATGCTCTATGCAGATGATCGTATTCAAATAAATATAAACTTAGATATTTACATACTGCCAGAAATGTCTATTTAGTATTCAATGACACATACTACGCTCCTACAGATTCTCAGGTCTTTAGTGAGGACTCCATTTAATCAACAGTATTCTTTTACTGCATAATAAACTATGAATTAAAATCAGTCCGTGTCCTGTGATTATTGGGTCTAATTTTCTGCTAGACTGATTGATGGACTACTCATCCAACCATGACATTGTTCACATTCCTCTTGTGCTCCTATGGACAGGCAATAGTTTCTTAAGCTCCCCAGCCCTTTGTAAGTTGCGTGACCGGGATTCAAACTCAGGACCTAGTTGTCCAGTTTGGCGTATGGCTTCACTGACAGCCTGAAAGCATTCAGCAGTGCCAGGTGACCTACAGGTTGTAGCCATGTCATTTGTACCCGGAATCGTCACCATGCAAGGAAGGAAAACCAAGAAACCGCTGACCATCCACAGATAGGGGGTTTATTAAGTGCTGTTTTCATTTTGTTTTCCTGTCAGCCCCCGAGGCGTACCATCCTGTGATCGGCTGTGGGTCCACAGGCTGCACCTTCCCAGCCTAGGGTGATGGAAGCTGAGGCAGTGTTGCCACAACCTCAGTTCAAGCCCCGTGATTGGCAATCAATCAATCAATCAATAAAAGTTTAAAATATTAAAAATAGCCTGGCGCCAGTGGCTCACATCTGTAATCCTAGCTACTCAAGAGGCTGAGGATTGTGGTTCAATCCAACCCAGGCTGTAAAGCCCATGAGAATCTTATCTCCAATAAAGCACTAGAAAACCAGAAGTGGTGCTGTGGCTTAAGCAGTAGTGTGCTCGCCTTGAGCTGAAGAGCGCAGAGACAGAGCCCAAGGCCAGAGCTCAAGCCCCATGGGAAAAACAAAAATTGCAAAAACACTAATGAAGCTCCCCAGCTTGGCATTCATGGCTTTTTTTTTCCTTAAGGCCGGGGATTTGAACTCAGAATCTGGGTAACTCTAAAGCACTATGGAGGATGGGGAAACTCAACGTGTTTGAAGACAAGCAATTCAGTCCTGTTCCCTAGGCCTGAATTCAATCTCCAGCCCTGTTAAAGTAATATTCATCCACATTTGAAATAATGATTAATCTCTACATACTTATGTTTACCGCATATTATTTTACTGTGTATTTATTTTATTTTTTGCACTATTCATTCATTATTTATATTGACTATTATTACACTTATAACATGTATTAAATTGATTACATCTTATGAGAACTATACAGATTAGCATATGAATTATATATCTTACTTCAGACCCAGGACATTCACAGAAATTCTATAGTAGATGATCCCATGCTTAGAAAAACAGAAAGAATACAAAAATCAAAGTCGAATTCATCCCTAGGCACCCCAGTGGCTCACATCTGTAATCCCAGCTACTCAAGAGGTGAGAGCTAGAAGATGAGGTTTCAAAGCCAATCCAGGCAGAAAAGCCTGAGAGACGACATCTCCAATTAACTGGCAAAATGCTAGGCTACAGGTATGGCTGAAGTGGTAGAAAATCAGCTATGAACAATCAAGCCAAGAAAGAGCAAGCTGAATTCAAGTGCAGAGAGAGGGGGGTAGGGGAAGAAAGCAGAGAGAAATCCTCCAAAACAGAGAACAAAACAACAGTACACACATCCCACCTAATTTATGGTACCAAAAAACTGAAAATAAAAAATCAAGCTGGTACAGTTGTATAACTTTACATGAGCACATACGCTTTTAGGTACACTTCAAAGCTATGTTTTAATAATATATATGTATATATATTAAAAATGTGTGTGTATATATATATATATATATATATATATCTTTAAATAAACTAAGAAACCAGCCAATGAATAAATACGACTGAATTAGTGCCTTAAACATGCCATTATAAATTATTTCTATTAAAATGTATTCCAAGTTTCTTTCCTCAGAATCAATCTTTAAGAAATTTGTTCATGCACCGGGCGTCAGTGGCTCATGCCTATAATCCTAGCCACTGAGGAGGCTGAGATCTGAGGATGGCAATTCAAAGCCAGCCTGGGCAGGAAAGTCCATGAGATTCTTATCTCCAATAAACTGGCAATGGCACTATGGCTTATCTCCAATAAACCGGAAATGGCACTGTGGCTCAAGTGGTAGAGCACTTGCCATGAGTTGAAGAGTTGAAGGCGGGCAGCCAAGTCCAGAGTTCAAACCCCACCACTGACAAAAAAAAAAAAAAAAGAAAGAAGTTTGTTCATACAGATCATAAAATTCTAACCTTCTGAGCTTTAGGAAACTTGCCTCCTTTTTCTTCCCGGGTCTTATGCTCTTTAGGCAAGTACTCCACTACTGAGCTACATCCCAGTCCCAATGTTTTTGTTTTTCATTTTACAATTCACTTTATTCCCAAAATGCTTACAAGTACCTACTGTCCTCACAGAAGTGAGTTTTGCGGTATGAGGAATCCCCTTGTGTATTTTGTGGTAGGCACTGAGGAAAACTCACATGATACAATTGCAGAGAGTTTACAGCTATAGAAATAACTCTAAATAGAAATAACATCAACTGTCCCTCTAGGGAGGAATGATGTACTCATTTTCACTTTCACTCTTCATGGCAGATGGTCAAAATGGAAACACCAATGTGCTATGCTGAAATGTAGAACGTTTAAACCCCTTTTTTAAAAACTCTCATGTTATAAAATCAAAATGTATCAAATAAATGCCAAGTGAACTTTAAAAATTATGAAAAATGCTAATAAAGCTCCCTGGCTTGGAATGTGTGCTATTTTTTTGTCTGCAAGGCCTGGGATTTGAACTTAGGATCTGGGTAACTGTTGCACTATGGGGGAAGGGGAAGCTCTCTATGCTTGAAGATCAGAAAGTCATGCCTATTCCCTAGGCCTGAATTTAGGCCCCAACCCTGGAAAACATAGTCCTTGCATGTATTTTAAAGATAGATTTGAACTTCCAGACAGGAGTTCAGTCTATATCCTGTTTGTTGTGGTTATTCATTGTACTTTTTGTTTTATTCATTTATTTACCGTTTATTTTGTTGACTGTGATGACACCTAACCATGTATTACATTGTTTACACCCTATCACATAGCATTTAGATTTGTAGACTTGTTCTCCATCATGCTTGACACCCCGCACTCTCACAGAAAAGGAAAACAGGTGTCACACTTGGCTTCTTACTCCAGGATGAAATTTTTGGCTTGCTCTGAGATCGAGCCCCAGGTGTGGCCAAAATAGCCATACATGGATAGGCAGGTGGTAGTACACAAATAAATACATATTAGTACAGAGTGCCAGAGCTGTGTATCTAGTATTCAATGACATCTGCTACATTCCTACCAAGTCTTAGGTAGTTATTATGCCTCCATTGAAGGAATATTATTCTTTTCATGCCTATTTAACCATTAATTAAGTTCAATCAGCGTCCTAGGATTATTGCGTCTAATTTGAGTCCACACAGCTGCACGAACTATTCAGTCATAAGTTGGATACCATTCCATGGGGATTTCTATGCAGAGGCAGGAGTCTCTTGGGATCTCCTGCCATGGTAGGTGTTAGGACCAGGATTTGAACTCAGGGACTGTGTTGCGGGGTTGGCCTATGGCTTTCCTGACAGTCCACCAGCCTTGAGCAATGACAGGTCACCTGTGCGTGGCATCCATGTCATTCAGACCTAGGATGGTCACCGTGCAAGGAACCAAAGCCAAGAAACCGCCTACCATGTACGGCTCGTGGCTTGTTTTAGTGTCATTTTCAGTTTGTTTTCCTGTCAGACATCGGGTCTTAGGATTCCAGAATCGGCTTTGGTTCTGAAGGCTGCACCTGAGGCTAGTGTGATAGAAGCTGAGACAGAGCTGTCATGATCTGAGTTCAAGCCACATGCATCGTCAAAAACAAACAAAAAAATTAAATTAAAAAAGTAAAACAATTAAAAAATTAAAACAATTTAAAAAATTAAAGAAAATTTATTCCTACTTGCTAATTAGGAGAACATTCTCTGGAAAATGAACAATGATGTACACCAGAATTGGAGTCAGAGCTCAAGGTTCAAGTTTAGCAGATACATATGCCCAGCCTCTCAGACCCTAGCATTACAGCCTTGTGTCCTACAGGGTTCTGAAAGGTCCATTGTTGAAAGGTTTAGTATGCTCCCCAAGCCCTTTGTGATAAGCAGTTGACTTGTATTGTCAATGTCATTACAGTTTTGACCTAGTAGAACACCAGTAGCTAAGACCCATCACCCTAGCTCAGGAGGCTGAGGTCTGAGGATCACAGGGTGAAGCCAGGAGGGCAGGAAAGTCTATGACACTCTGACTTCCACTTCTGAAAGGGCAGATGTTCAAGAGCTTCCTGGGTTTCCCTTGGTGATGAGAAGTTACTTGTACTTGAGTTGAACTCAAGGCCTGGGCACTGTCTCTAGCACTCTACTACTTGAGCCACAGCACCAATTCTGGCTTTTTCTGTGCATGTGCTATAGAAGGATGGAACCCAGGGCTTCTTGCATGCTAGGCACTAATCCACTTTCCCAGCCCTCTCATGTTTTTCTTAATGGTAGTTTCTACATAAGTATACTACTATTTTACATCCCCCAAGTTTAATATTCTGAATACCGGTTATTTCAAAAACCCTGATCTCCTCTTCCCCTGCTTGATTTGTGACTGTTCCTTCCTTGGTCACATAATAAAATGTAAATTAAGGATGCTGAGATGTTAAGTGTGCATCATATAAGGACACAGGGCTGGAACTCTGGAAGAGAAAAGCCATGGGCCTGAAAAGAAGAGAAAGATGCAGAATGTGCAACAAGCCTATCTGAAAAATAAATCTGTACATAAAAGAAGATGCATTGCATACAATCTGTTTGCACTCAGGGAGGTAATATACACACATAAGTAGGTATGACACTGATACATAAACTAGGCATTTTCTTTTTGAATTTTTTTGGTGACCATCCCAGGGCTTAAACTCAGCACCCTATGTGTTCCTCAGCTGTTTTGCTCAAGGCTGAGACTCTACCACTGCCACAGCTCCACTTCTAGCCATCTGGCTTAATTGGACATAAGCGCCTGCCAGGCTTTCAGGCCTGGTCTGGCTTGTATCTCCTGCTCGGCTTTCTTTCTCAAAGCTGGTGCTCTACCCTCTGGGCCTCTGATTCCCTTCTGATTTTCTGGTGGTTTATTGGAAATAAGAGTCTCACAGACTTTCCTGCTCGGGTTGGCTTTGAACAGAGATCTCCTGAGTAGACTTCAAGTGGCTTTCCTCAGGGAGTCACCGAGGATCTGCTCCACATAAACCCTTAGTTTAAATCTCGAGAGGTGCTAGAGAAAAACGGAAACTTGATGATGCTTCTAGTGTGTTCTAGATACTTAAGGTTGGAGACACAAAACACTCATAATTATTATATAATTTTATAGGCCTAAGGAGCAATGCAGACAGTATGAGGATCACTCCAGCTTTTGGTCCTCTTGTCCTGAGACAGTAAATGCACTGCAGCTCAATGCAAAGTGACTGAACTGGCATGTTCTGTGGACAATTGCTGCCAAAATCATGAGACACTCATTACTCACTTTTGGCTTCAAACCTGTGAGTAGAGGAGAAGAGGAGGAGAGAAAATCCTTCTCAGAGAAAGCACCTATGAAGAACATTGGGTAGTTTACTTATAAATTCAAAGCATTGGAATGATGTTGTTAAGTAGTCAGATTGTCCAGATTAACAAATGAAGAAGAAAAGAAAGCCAGGTGCCAGTGGCTGCTGACTATAATCCTTGCTCCTCAGGAGGGTGAGATGTAGAGAATCTGAGATATAGAGAATCTGAGTTTGAATCCAGCCAGCATAGGAAAGTTCATGACACTGTTATTTCTAAGAGATCACAGAAAACCCAGAAATGGGGCTGTTGCTCAAGGTTAATGCACCACTCTTGAGCAAAAGTAACTCAGGGACAAGCCTATGCTCATAGTTCAACCTCAGGACCTGCTTCCATGTCTTTGAGTATGTGTGGATGTATTCCTATAGGGGAAACTCCAGAGTAGCTATGATGAAAGGCACCAAGCTAGAAAATTTGTTTTCAATACAATGATTTCATAACACAGAGACTGCTTTCATGGCCGTGCATGTTCCTGGGCTCCCCTCACAGTTCTCAGTACAGCCTGAGGGTTTCTCTGCCTCCTAGGCCTGCTGTAAGAAGTCTCTCTCATTGTCTGGACAGGCAGACAAAAGGCCTCAGTAGTGTACAGCTGTGCAACAAACAACTCCATCTGGGCCAATTAGTGAGGATGAGTGTGGATGGGCTCTGAAGGTCAGGAGAAAAAGGCCTTTTTGTATCCCAAGCTATCTCTCTCCCCAGTGCTCTGTTTTGACAGGAAGCCTTCATTTGTGCCACCTCCTGTGGCAGGCCAGGTTCCCAGCACTTATCCTGCCTTTGTGAGACTATATTCTGGTGTTCACATACAGTGCTCAATATAATTCAGGAGTCCTTCTGGCAGACAACTAGGGCACTTAACCTCAAGAATTGTTTCATTGAGGGCGATGATGGGCCTATGATACCTCTGCTAGGTTTCCGGAAGTTTTGGAAATCCAAGCACATGTCTGATCTCACCATGCTTCCTGTCATCTAGGACTGCTGAAGCACATTAGGTTTTGAAACCTTTGACCTCTCCTAGTTGAGCCCTGGGTGGCAAGGTTTGGGGGTTGAAGAGAGGGCCTGGGTGCTGACCATGAGCTCAGTGCAGGAGCCCAGTGATTTACCATTTTGTGTCACAGCTTTACTTCTGGTCTGTGTGTGTGTGTGTGTGCGTGCATGTGAACACATACACCAGTCCTGGAGCTTGAACTCAGGACATGAGCACTGTACCTAATTTCTCTTGTACAAGAATAGCCCTCTCCCACTTGAGCCACAGAGCCACTTCAGGCTTTTTTCTAGTGAGGTATTCCTGAGAAATCAAGTCCAGAGTTCCACAGATACAAAGCACTCTACCTCTAAGGCACATTCCCAGCCCTCTACTTCATGTTTGTTATTTTGTTTCTTTTTTGTTGTTGGTTGTAGCAGTTGAAGTCTGGGCCTGGGTGTTGTGCCTCAAGTCTTGTGCTCTACCACTTGAGCCAAAGCACCATTTCAGGTTTTCATATGGTTCATTGGAGCTAAATGTCTCGAGGACTTTGCTGCCCAGGCTAGCTTTGAACCATGATCCTCAGATCTCATCCTCCTGAGGAGCTAGGATGACAAGAATGAGTGACAAGCATCCAGCTTCCACTTCAGGTTTCTTAGTGGTGAATTGGAGATAATAGTCTCATGGGACCTTTTGTGTCTGGCATAGTTTGGAAGCCAGATCCTCAGATCTCAGCTTCCTGAGAAGGCAGGCTGACAAACCTCAGCTATAGACCCCTAGGCTACTGCAAGGGGGTCCTTGGCTCCAGGTGGTGGAGTGCTAGCCATGTGCCCAAGAGATAAGGGTCAGTGCCTATGCTGCGAGTTTAAGGTTCATGACAGAAAAAAAAACAAAACAAACAATTGTCTGCAGGAGACAACTCACCCACTCTTAAGTAATGCATAATTTTGTCCTGCCATGAGGAAATATCTGAGTCTCAATATTCTTTTTTGCATAATCATCTTAGTTGTGTAGCTCTTACAAGGAGCATATGAAAGAATGCACTCTGTGAAGGACACAGCAGATGACACTCTTTGAAGGACTCAGCACACAACATCCTGTGATGACTCAGCACCCAGCACCCAATGCAAGACTCAGCACACTGAACCCTGTGAAGGACTCAGTACACAGCACCCTGTGCCAGACTCAGCACAGAGCACCCTATGAAGGACTCAGCACATAGCTCTATTCCACAAGCTGTCATTAGAATTAGGTTGCTTTCATCAGTATCACCATTCTTTGAGGAACATTTCACAAATCACCCAAGTTCACATCTAATGGTTTAGTGGGGATTTTTAGGGGGCGGGCAGGCTACCCATAGGACTTGAACTCAACGCATGGGGATACTGTTCTAATAACATTTGCTCAAGGCTAATGCTCTACTACTTAGAGCCACATCTTCAAGAGTCTCACATACTTCCTACCAGGGCTTGGTTTTAAAGCTCCCAAGCAGCCAGGATGATGGGGGTAAGCCAGCAGCATCTGCTTCTGTGGAGCTGGGTTGCAGCTGTTTACATATGTCTAAGTCAGGTTAGGTGGCAACTGTCAGTGCCAGACTCCTAGCTTGTTCTGTGATGTGGTATTTGAAGTCCTGTCCTTCTATAATTGCAGTTAGAACATTCTACCTTTTTTTTGGTGGCAGTGCTGGGGCTTGAGTAATGGCTGAGACACTGTCCCTAAGCATTTGTGCTTAAGGCTAGCACTCAATTGATTGAAAGACACTTATGTGGCACTGAGGAATTGTACCTAGGGCTTCATGCTTACTAGGGGAGCACTCAAACACTGAGCCCCAGGAGTAAAGGAGGTATAAATAGATAGATTGTTGTACATATAAATAATATATACACAAAAGAGAGATGTCTATATTATTACATTATAGATAATATTATTAGCAATTACTAGGTATTAAATTATATCTCCATTTAATGATGTGTTCCAGTTAACATTTAATTAAGCATTAATTAATACTCAATATCCTGTTATTGTTTATCATATATGTACATACATTCATACATATAATTAAATATTTTATAGAATGAGACAGATGTCTATATATTATTAAATTATGTATCATGTGCTACTACCAATTATTAGGTGTTTATGTCTCCATGCAATTTTTATTCTGTTAATAATTAATAAAATATTAATTAAACTTAATCCAAGTCCTATAATTACTGCATCTAATTTTATCCTAGAATTATTCATTACTAATTCAATCTGTTTATCATTTATTGTAGTGACAATTCTTCCACCTATGACTTTTTATTTTTACCTTTGTGACATCCTATTTACATAGCATATTGATTTGCATCCTAATTATACATCCTACCTGACACTGAGCACTTTCAAAGAAAAGAAACTCATGTGTCACTCTCGGCTTCCCACTCCACAATTATATTTTTGGCAGTGCTGGGATCTAAACTCAGAGCCTAGAAGGCTCAATTCATTTATGTGTGGCTGCCAGCACAGCAGCCTCTAGCCAATTCAGCAGCCAGGTTGTTCCCAGGCCCTGAGATCGAGCCCCATATATTGACTCCATATTGTGCTTAGTGTAGCTATTCATTTTTTGTTTTACTAATTTATTTACATTTATTTTATTGGCTGTTCTTACACATGGACTATTTAATACGTTTATTACATAGGATAAATTTGCCTATGTATGAAACTTCACACCTGACATCCAGGACTTTCACAACAAAGGAAAACCTGTGTCACCATGGGCTTCTTACTCCATGAGTCAATTTTTGTGAGTGCTGGCATCTGAACTCACAACCTTCAAGGCCCAATTCACGAATGGGTGGAGTGTCAGTATGCCAGCCTGGTGCATATTGAGCTGACAAGCAGTTTCCAGCACCTGAGATCAAGCCCCAGAGATTGACAAAATAAGAACAGATTGACATGCAGATGGTAGTACAGTACACAAATAAATATAGATCTTTATAGAGTGCCACAGATGTCTATGCATTATTCAGTTAAGTAGGCTACATTCCTACCAATATTTGGGTATTTTTAATGCCTCCATGTAATTTATATTATTGTTTTCATCCTTAATGAATTATTAATTAAATCAACCACCTCCTGAAACTACTGCATCCATGTAATTAATAGTATTCTTTTAATGTGTCAAAAATATTCATTAAAATCCATCGGCCTCCTAAAATCACTCTAATTTTATAGTAGTATCATTCAGGACCAACTAATTCAACCTTGACATTCATAACCTTCTATTAGTATTCCTATGAATAAGAACGAAACTATTAGGATCTCCCGCCATTTGTAGTGGTCAGGACTAGACTTTGAACCCAGGGCCTATGTTGCCATGTTGGCCTATGGCTTCCCTGGTAGCCCTCCAGCTTTTGGCAATGCCAGGTGTCCAACACTTTTCAGCCATGTCATTCAGACCCAGGAAGGTCACCTTGCAAAGAAAACAAATGTAAAACCGGCAGCCATCTGCAAGTTGCCGGTTTTTCTTCTTTGTTCCTGTGTTGTTTTCTTTATTTATTATTCCTATCAGCATTTGGGCCCCAGGAACCCAGGTTTGGCTGTGAGTCTAGTGGCTGCACCCCAGCCTGGAATGATAGAAGCTGAGGTAGAGTTGCCATGGCTTGAGTTCAAACTCAGTGCTTGACAAAATAAAAATAAATTAATTAATTAATTAAAATATTTTAAAAATTATGAGGCTGCTTGGCTTGAATTCATGCCAAATTTTTTGCCAGTCCTGGAATTTGAACTCAGGGCCTAGGTACATATACAGCAATGTGGGAGAAGGAGAAGCTCACTATACTGGTAGACAAGAAAGTCAGGCCTGTTCCCAGGGCCTGAATTCAAGTCCTAGTTCTTGCAAAAATAATATTCGTATGCATTTTAAATACAGGATTCATATTTACATACACATCTTTGCTGCATATTGCAGTTAGTGTGGTTATTCATTTTATTTCATTTATTTCTTATGTATTTTAGTGAGTATGACTACACGCATAACCTTTTTTACATCTTATTACATAGGATATATATTTGCCAATGTACTATATATCATTCCTGAGACCCAGGACTTTCATTGATAAGAAAAACAAATGGGACATTTGGCTTCTTCCACCAGGATTACTTAAGTTTTTGGCAGTTCTGTGATTTGAACTCAGGGCCTAGAAAGCCCACTTCATGAATGGGGAGTGGGTCAATGTTAGCACACCAGTCTGATGCAAATGAAGTTGCTGGGCAAATTTGGCCCTAGGAGTGTCCAATATATAAACACATAGAAGTGTAAAATGCAGTGTGTGTGTATTTACATATATATACATCTATAAACCTATACAGAGAGAGACAGATAGACATTTATGTAGATTCTAGTATATAACTCTATATAAAGAGTGATGTCTATATCTTACTTTTATTTACTCTATTACTACTAATTATTTGGTCTAAAATTATTCCTCCTTTAATTAATCATGGTAGAAGACTAGTTAATTAGTAATTCAATTAGTACATTTCAAACATTCTATTAGTGTTCCTAGAGATAGGAACCAGTTTCCTAGGACCTTCAACCATGTGTATGTGGCAGTCCCAGGATCGAACTCAGGGCGCAGCTGTCTGGGTTAACCTCAGGCTTCACTGATAGCCCACCAGCCTCAGCCATGCAAAGACATGTACAATTTTCAAGACAAGTGAGTGAGACCCAGGATGGTCACTGTGCAAAAGAAACAAAGGTAAAACTGTTGTGTAAAACTTTCTGGTTTTTCCTCTTCCATTTTGGTTTGTTTGTTTGTTTGTTTTTTGGCCAGTGCTGGGAGTTGAA